>NW_026576716.1:47500-65000 GCF_028641065.1 Leucoraja erinaceus | reverse complement strand
TCCACCCCCTTTCCATCTCTAGCCGCGCCTGCACAGTTGGTGGTTATGCATGAGAGGATAGGGCGAGGTACGGGGTAAAAGGAGCAAATGAATAATATTAATATAATATCAAGCGGGGGCGGTTAGTGTTTTTGTGTAGGGGGGTGATTTTTGTGTGTGTGGGTGTGTTGGTGTACTAATTTCGGACTCATTAATCAACATGCTCAGGAATCTGAAATAACGTTGAAAATAAAGGCGTTGGCTGATGAAATGGCTCTGCCGTCTTCGATATGCGCGCTGCGAGTGACGTCACCCCCGCGAGCTGCCCGGCTCGCTAACCTCCTCCTCCACCCCGCTCCCTCCTCCTAACCCACCCTCCTCCTCTCCCCCACATCCATCCCATTCCTCCCTCCTCTCTCCCCTCTCTCGCCACATCCTTCCCCCCTCCTCTCTCCCACTCATCTCTCTCCCCTCCTCTCCCACTCCTCTCACCCCACCTCCCTCGCCCCTCCTTCTTTTCTCTCTCCCTCTCTCTCTCCCACTTCTCACGCATCTTCTCTCTCTCCCCTTTCTCCCCTCCCCCCTCTCTCTCCCCCCCACCTCCCCTCACCCCCTATGCCCCTCAACCCCTCTTCCCCCTCTCTCCCCCTCCTACACACCCTTCCCCGCCCAGCACACTCCGCCCCTCCCCTTCTCTATCCCGCCCCCCCTCTCCCCCCAATCTCCCCCCATCTCCCTTCCCCCCTCTTCCCCCTCCGCCACCTCCTCCATCCTCCACCCTTCTCTCCCCCCTCCCGTCCTCTTGCACCCGCCTTCCCGCCCCCCCCCCTCCCTCCCCGCGCCACCATACCTGCCCCGCCCCACACCCCCTACCCCTCATCCTCCCGTCCCTTGCCCCTCACCCATCTAGACGCGCCTGGGCGTTGGGGTCTATGCGTCAGTGGATAGGGCGGGATGGGGTAAAAGGAGCCTATGAAATAGATTAATATAATATCAAGGGGGGAGGTTAATGTATGTATGTATGCGTGTGTTTGGTGGTTATGTGTGTGTGTGGTGTGTGTGTGTGTGTGTGTGTGTGTGTGTGTGTGTGTGTGTGTGTGTGTGTGTGTGTGTGTGTGTGTGTGTGTGTGTGTGTGTGTGTGTGTGTGTGTGTGTGTGTGTGTGTGTGTGCGTGTGGGGGGGGGGAGCGGGGTGGGTTAGTGTGCGCGTGACGCCGCAGCCCCCCTACCCCACACGACCGCGCGTTGAGGGAACGGGACCCAACTAGTTTACCCTAAAAATCTATCCATCCATCCTTCGATTTAACCAGCAATCTCTAGGTTGATGGGTTGACAGACGGATCAGCACCCATGAACAGGCAGATATAATGAAAGGTGAGTTACAGCGAGGGGGACGGGGGGGGGGGGGGGGGGGGGGGGGGCGACGAGAAGTGTGGGGACAGCGAAGCTGAGAGAAGAGTAGGCAGAGAAAGAGGCAGAGTTAAGGACACAGAGACAGAGGGTGAAAGAAAGCGCGAGCAGGTGGATAAAGGACAGAAAAGATCTAGCGGTAGAGATATACTCTGAGAGAGGGGGGCGCACCACAAACATCTCAAGGCCGAAGGGGGCGCTCGTTATCAGCGGATGAGGGGGTGAGGTTATTGTTTGTCTCACCCGTTTATCTAAGTCGCTGTGTAGACTCCAGGCGCAGAAATACACGGCCGATGAACTATCCTTTAAGCCGGCGGAATGTAGGTAGAACTCGTTGTCGTTCGGTCTCTCTGCCGTAAAACCGTCCACCGGCGTCGGTGGCTGCACGCTCTTGGCTACTGAGGAGTAGAACATGTTCTTTGGCCCCTCTCCCGGGTATTGTCGGTACCAGAACATGTAATTGGTGCTGGTGGTACTGCCCTTAACAGTGCACTTCACCTTCACGTTTTGGCCGGGAGGTCCGGTCAGAGCGCCGGGAGACTGATGGATCGTTACCGAGGTAGCATCTGGGAAAGAGACGGGGAGGCGATGAGTAAACACGAAGAGACGAGGGGAGGCGAGAGAGAGAAACAGAGAAGCGCTGATGCAAAGAGGAAGAGAGAGAGAGAGAGAGAGAGAGAGAGAGAGAGAGAGAGAGAGAGAGAGAGAGAGAGAGAGAGAGAGAGAGAGAGAGAGAGAGAGAGAGAGAGAGAGAGAGAGAGAGAGAGAGAGAGAGGAGAGAGAGAGAGATAAAGTAAAATCTGCCATCGATTAACTGAAGATCTTAGAAGGTGCAGCAAGGAAGAAAGACCAATAGATCCATAATGAAGGGAATAGTACTGAGGCGTTAAAGTCTTTGGCGAGGCCACATTTGGAAGGTAGTGAGCGGTTTAGGGGAGGAATGTGCTGGCTTTGGAGAGGGTCCAAAGGGGGTTTACGAGAATGATCGAGGGGATGATTATGTTAACGTACGCACTGCGTCTGGAGGCTCTGGACATGCACGGATGAGGTGGATATGGAGCTATTTGAAACCTGCTAGATTATGAAAGGTCTTGGTAGATTGGACGTGCAGTGGATGTTTCCGGTAAAGAGAGTCTAGAACCCGGGAGCATGGCCACAGAATAAAAGGTCGTACATTTATAATGCAGATGACGAGGAATTTGTTTAGCCAGAAAGTGGTGAAGCAGATGGTGGTGGAATTCTCTGCCATAGACGGTTGTAGAGGCCAATTCATTGGGTATGTTTAAGGCGGCGAAGAACAGGTTCTGGATCGGTAAGGGCGCCACACGTTACAGGGGTACGGCAGGAGAATCAGGTTGTGAGGAACAAATTGATGAACGACGATTGGATGCCGGAGCTGTCGCGCTGGAATGAATGGTCTAATTATGCTCCTATATCATGTGAATATGACCTTTTGGAGTCCACGTCGTCCATTGTTCATACATTCACACTAGTTCTATATTATCCCACTTTCGCATCCACTCCCTGCTCGCTGGGTGCAATTTGCAGAGGACTAATTAAGCTTCAAACCCCGCACGTCTCTGAGATGTGGGAATACATCGGAGCATCTAGAAGAAACCCAGGTGGGTCACAGGGAGAATGTGCAAACTTCGTACACACAGGCAACACCCGAGGTCAGCATCGAATCCGAGTATGTGGCGAAAGGGTAGCAGCGGCTCTTCCCGCTGCGTCACTATGGCACCCCCTGAGGAATTAAACAACATGATTGAAGGCGAGAATAGGGCGGAATGGAGAGGGGGAGAGTTGAGAGGGGCGAGGGTAGAGGGGCGTAGTTCCAAAGGAAACATCGGAGCCGAAGATGGATTGTACCTAGTAAATTGGAAGAATGAGGTCAAAGAAAGGAGATGCGAAGCGGATATGAAAAGAGCGGCAAAGAAAGAGTCGTGTATTCACTTTCACTCACAATGGACCGAGAGGATCAGGCGCAGTATCAGAAGCATATCTTCCGTGTCGCTTCTGTCAGTATTGAGAGCGGTGAGGGCAGGAGCGATGAATCTACTCACGTCAACCACGCACATCCCCGCCTCCCTGAAACCAATTGTGACGCGGTCTGTTGGTCGGACACGCCTCCTCCCTCATTCGAACCAATCATCTTCAAGATGGGAGTCACTTCCCCTCCACCTCACCCTCTCTCCTTCTTCCTTAATCTCTGTATTTTATCTACACCTCCATCTCTGTCATCCCACCCCCATCGGCCGCGTTAAGGGCAGTACCACCAGCACCAATTACATGTTCCTACCTATCTGTCAATATATCTATGGAAACAAAAAGAGAAAAGGTGGGAAGGAAGGAAGGAAGGAAGGAAGGAAGGAAGGAAGGAAGGAAGGAAGGAAGCGTACAAAAGGATGCGTACAAAAGACGAAGCGTACAAATTGGGAGCAATTCAGAGTACAGCAGATGAGGACAAAGGGCTCCTCTAATTAGGAAAGGGAAAATAGATTATGAAAGAACACTGGCAGGGAACATAAACACTGACTGCAAAAGTGTTGTATTGATATGTGAAGAGAAAGAGATTAGTTAAAACAAATATAGGTCCCTTGCAGTCAGAAACAGGTGAATTGATCATGCGTAACAAGGACGTGGCAGACCAATTGAATAACTACTTTGGTTCCGTCTTCACTAAGGAAGACATAAATAATCTGCCGGAAATAGCAGGAGACCGCGGGTCAAATGAGATGGAGGAACTGAGTGAAATCCAGTTTAGCGGGGAAGTGGTGTTAGGTAAATTAAATGGATTAAAGGCCGATAAATCCCCAGGGCCAGATAGGCTGCATCCCAGAGCATTTAAAGAAGTAGCCCCAAATATAGTGGATGCATTGGTGATAATTTTTCAACACACTTCAGATTCTGGAATAGTTCCTGATGATTGGAGGGTAGCTTATGTAAAAGCACTTTTTAAAAAAAAGTGTGGAGATAGAAAACGGGGAATTACAGACCAGTTAGTCTAACATCGGTAGTGGAAAAACTGCTAGTCAGTTATTAAAGATGGGATAGCAGCACATTTGGAAAGTGGTGAAATCATTGGACAAAGTCAGCATGGATTTACGAAAGGTAAATCATGTCAGACGAATCTTATAGATTTTTTCCAGGATGTAACTAGTAGAGTGGATAAGGGAGAACCAGTGGATGTATTATATCTGGACTTTCAGAATGCTTTGGACAAGGTCCCACATAAGAGATTAGTATACAAACTTAAAGCACACGGTATTGGGGGTTCAGTATTGATGTGGACAGAGAACTGGCTGACAGACAGGAAGCAAAGGGTCGGAGTAAACTGGTCCTTTTCACAATGGCAGGCAGTGACTAGTGGGGTACCGCAAGGCTCAGTGCTGGGATCCCAGCTATTTACAATATATGTTAATGATTTGGACGAGGGAATTGAATGCAACATCTCCAAGTTTGCGGATGACACGAAGCTGGTAGGCAGTATTAGCTGTGAGGAGGATGCTAGGAGGCTGCAGAGTGACTTGGATAGGCTGGGTGAGTGGGCAAATGCATTGCAGAAGCAGTATAATGTGGATAGATGTGAGGTTATCCCCTTTGATGGCAAAGACAGGAAAGTAGACTATTATCTAAATATGGCCGATTGGGAATAGGAGAGATTCAACGAGACCTGGGTGTCATGGTACACCAGTCATTGAGTGTAGGCATGCAGGTGCAGCAGGCAGTGAAGAAAGCGAATGGTATGTTAGCATTTATAGCGAAATGATTTCATTATTGGAGCAGGGATGTTCTATTGCAGTTGTACAGGGTCTTGGTGAGACCACACCTCGAGTATTGCGTACAGTTTTGTTCTCCAAATCTGACGAAAGACATTCTTGTCATAGAGGGAGTACAGCAAAGGTTGACCAGACTGATTCATGGGATGACTGGACTTTCCTTTGAAGAAAGACTGGATGGACTCGGATTGTACTCGCTAAAATGTAGAAGATTGAGGGCGTATCTTTTATAAACTTATAAAATTGGACAGGCTAGATGCAGGAAGATTATTCCCGATGTTGGGGAGGTCCAGGACAAGGGGTCACATTTTAAGTATAAAGAGGAAATCCTTTAGGACCGAGATGAGAAAAACATTTTTCACACAGCGTAGTCGGTGGGCGGCGCGACTCTCGTCAGCAGCGGCCTCTGCAGTACGTCTGTCTGTTTATTATTTTTGTCTCGTTTCTATGTAGGTTTTATTTATTTTTTGTCGGGGGGTGTGTGTGTGGGGTGGAACTTTAAAATCTTTCCCCTGCACGGGAGACCCGACCTTTTCTTTGTCAGGTCTCCGTTGTCGTTACGGCTGCAACGTGGAGCGGCCTCCAACAGGAACGACATGGGGCTCCATTCGCGGAGCTGTGGTCCTACTCGCTTTCGTGGAGCTGGCCGAGTCAGAGCGGGTGGAGCTGTGGAGGCGCGCTGCTGCGACCCGACGCCCGGAGATACGGAGGCTGCAGCTGCGGGTCTGGCGGACAGCAACAGCGGGAGCCCGCGGGTCCCTGTTGGGAGACCGCTTTTCCGGGCTTCCGCAGCGGCGACTTCTCCACCCCGAGTTGCTGGAGAAGTCTGAGCACCTGGAGCGGGGCCTTACATCACCGCCCCGCGTGGCTTGGAATGACCGCGGGAATTTGCGAGCGCACACCGGGGCTCTAACACCAAGACCCGGTGCGCGACCTTGCATCGCCCGGCGTGGCTTTAATGGCCGCGGGACAATCGCCATCGCCAGCCGGGGGGCTTTGACTTTGACTCTGACATCGGGGGGGGGGGGGGGGGGGGGGGGGGGGGTGCAGGGGAGAGATAAGTTTGTTTTGCCCTCCATCACAGCGATGTGATGGATGTATGTGTAAATAGTGTTGTGTCTCGGGTCTTTTTCGTTTTGTAATGTATGGCTGCAGAAACGACATTTGTCACAGAAGGTAGTTGAGGCCAGCTCATTGGCTACATTTAAGAGGGAGTTAGATGTGGCCATTGTGCCTAAATGGATCAGGGGGTATGGAGATAAGGCAGGTACAGGATATTAAGTTGCATGATCAGCCATGATCATATTGAATGACGGTGCAGGCTCGAATGGCCGAATGGTCTACACCTGTACCTATTTTCTATGTTTCTATGTTTTTATTCGGCCCTGCACCGCCATTCAATCTGAAGGAAACAAAACGAGCAATACGGGCTGAAAGACGAAATACATGGGGAAGCTGGCCAGGTATATAAAGAAGGATAGTAACAACGTATATCGATATGTTAAGGGAAGAAGAGTAGCACAATCAGATGTGGGTCACTTGAAGGCAGACATGGGTGAAATTATTATATGGAACAAGAAAATGGCATTGGAGTTGAACAGGTACTTTGGATTTGTCTTCACTAAGGAAGACACAAATAATCACAAATAAGTACTGGAACATAGAGGATCAGAGGGGATAGAGGGACTGAAAGAAATTAGCATTAGGCGAGAAATAGCATTGGCTAATATTGATGGATGATAAACCCACTGGTTCTGCAACCCAGGGTCCTCAGGGAGGTGGCTCTAGGGATAGTGGACGCACCGGAGATCATTGTCCAATGTCCACCAGGTGCACGGTCAGTTACTGTGGATTGGAGGATAGCTAATGTTATCCCACTTTTCAAGAAATGAGCGAGAGAGAAAACGGGGAATCACAGAACAGTTTGCCTGACTTCGGTGGTGGGAAAGATGTTGGAGTCAATTATTAAAGAGTTATTAATGGGGCATGTTGGATTGCAGTAAAAGGATTATCCCAAGTCAGCATGGATTTATGAAAGGAAAATCATGCTTGAGTAATGTTCTGGAATTTTTGAGGATGTGCACAGCAAAATGGACGAAGGGGTGCCAGTGGATGTCGTGTATCAATACTTTCAGAAAGCCTTTGATAAGGTCTCGCATAGGAGACTGGTGAGTAAAATTAGAGCACATGGTATGCGGAGTAGGATGTTAACGTGGATAGAAAATTGGTTGGCAGACAGGAAGCAAACAGTAGGAGTGAACGGGTTATTTTCAGAATGGCAGGCAGTGACGAGTGGAGTGCCGCAAGGCTCGGTGTTAGGGCCGCAACTGTTTAACATATATTAATGATTTGGAAGAGGGAATTAGGAGCAACACTAGCAAATTTGCAGATGACACAAAGCTGGGTGGCAGGGTGAACTGTGAGGAGGATGTTAGGAGGTTGCAGGGTGACCTGGACAGGTTGATTGTGTGTTCAGATGCGTGGCAGATGCAGTATAACATAGATAAATGTGAGGTTATCCACTTTGGTGGCAAAAACAAGGGGGCAGATTACGATCTCAATGGAGTTAGATTAGGTAAGGTGGAGGTAAAGCCGTGTGCGCACGCGGCGTCGACAGACAAGAAGTGGAAGCAAAGAAGTGGAAGCCAAAGAAACGAATAGAAACGAGGCCGAAACACCAATGAACCGAAGTAGTCCAAACACGAAACGTTCTATCTCTCTCTCTCTCTCTCTCTCTCTCTCTCTCTCTCTCTCTCTCTCTCTCTCTGTTCATCTCTCTCACTCAATCCATATATATATACATACCTATATATATTCACCTATATGAGTGTGAACTGTGTGTAGTATTATGCACATTGTCTTCACCTCACAAACTACTGCTTTATCTACGACTGTGTTTAGCACTTCTTTTCCTGTTGTTTAATCAGTCCTTATCTGCCTTTATGTGGCAGAATTACGCCCCTCTATCAATCTTCAGTCACATCTGCCTCCCTCATGTTCACATTCGCCCTCCGTCTCTAACCATCGCGGTTAAAACGACAGTAAACAACTGCTCAGCGAGAGAACGAAGTGACAGGTGCCGGAAGTAGAACTAGATACGAGGCCAGAGTCACCTGCTACCGGATTCTATTTGTCCCCGTCTGCCGCTCAGCGTTCTTTCATTGGTTATTCTTACGGACCGCTGAACTGCGAGATGTCTGGTGGCTGGATAATTCACTTTCACAGACAAGCAGGCAGATAGGGAGACAGAGTGGGTGGTCTGTGGCAGAGAGAGGGGGGGGGGGGGGGGAGTAGAGAACAGTGGAGAAAGATAGAGTGAAATAGGAAGACAGAGCAGCGGAGAGAGATGAAAAAGACAGAAGGCAGAGATAGAGAGAAAAGAGGGCGTGAGGAGTGGACGCCTCGCAGGCCGCGAAGAAGCCGGACGGTGGATGCCCGCGGCTGGACTCTGGGGCGGAGGATGCTTGCTGCCGGACTCTGGTGTTCAGGTGTGGATCCAGCGGCGGTCGGCGTGGACGTCGGGCCGGCATTTGAGTTCGGCGGTCGTTGAGGGCGCCGGCTTTCTCTATCAGGCCTGCGAAGCTGTCGGCGTGCTGCTCAGGTCGTTGGTCGATGAGGGAACTGGAACAGGACGGGAACACAGGAAGATCTGCCGATAACATAGGGAGATCCGCCGTGGTGGAAAACGCCGTGGACGGAAGGGTTGGGAGAACAAATGAGCACCGGGTGTTGGGGATACATGGTTACTTTTCTGGCGTCCTATTTGTTGTCGCAATATCACTGTGACCTGTCCCAATAAATTATCATTCATTCATTCATTACAGAGACTTTGATAGATAAACAGATATATGGATAATGAGGGAGGTAGGGAGGGAGATAGATATAGGGATATATAGACAGAGGTAGAGGACGTTAGACTGACAGATAGAGGAGCGGACAGTCAGACAGGCAATCAAAAATACAGATAGACGCGGAGGAGAAAAACTGTGATGGACATGAGTGTGAATGACAGAAACCACAAGATGCAGATGAAGAGACCGCGATAAATGAGAACAATAATGCGTAGTGTCCACGAGGGGAGGGTCCAGGTCACGGTACAAAGAGACAGTGATTAAGGAAAACTAGAGAAGGGGAGGATTCGGTGGAAGAGAAGTGACCCCCACCTGGAAAAAAAATCGTCCGAATTAATTAGGCGGCGTCTGAACCGTAATCCGTGCTTACATGGATGCATAAGGATTTCAAGATCTGTACGCATGGATGATGGATAGACGTCACTTTATCACTCGCCGACAGTAACCGCCCACTACAGACCTCTATTGGGGAGAGAAGGGTTGAAAGAGAGCGCGAACTGGTGGATAAAGGTCGGAAAAGATTTAGGGGGAAGAGATGGGACAAGGTAACAGGACAAAAATCTCATTGTCGAATTGGACGCTCACTATCAGCGAATGAGGGAGTGAGGTTTTTGTGTGTCTCCCCCGTTTGTCAAACTCGCTGTGTAGACTCCAGGCGCAGAAATACATAGCCGATCCATTCGCCTCCAGGACGGAGGACTTTAGGGAGAAATCGTTGCCCGTTGATCTTTCTGCTGTAAAACCATCCACCGGCGTCGTTGGTTGGACGCTCCCAGCTGCTGCAGAGTAGAACAGGCTGCGTGGCCCTTGCCCCGGGTTTTGTCTGTACCAGTACATGTTACCGCTGGTACTGTCCGGTACAATGCACGTCACCTCCACGTATCGGCCGGGAAATCCGGTCAGAGCGCCGGGAAACTGATTAACCGTAACCGAGGTAGCATCTGGGAAATAAACAGGGAGGCGGTGAGTAAAGACGGACGGTGCAAAGAGGACGCGGAAAAAATACAATCATGTCTGCCTTCGATTGATTGAATTGTCTGAAAGCTACAGCAAGGATTGGCCCAACAAAACATATTATTTAAAGATATAGTATTGAGGCGTTATAAATGGCTATTGAGGCCACATTTGGATTGTAGTGAGCGATTTTGGGGAGGGATGTGCTGGAGTTGGAGAGGGTCCAGAGGACGTGTACGAGAATGATTCGGGGGGATGATTGGGTTAACGTATGGGGTTCGTTTGGAGGATCTTGGCCAGCTCTCTGTAGTTTAGAAGGATGAGGGGCACAGGGGATAGCAAACCCTTTGAAACATCGGATAATGAGAGGCCTTGATAGTTTGGACGTGGGGTGGAATTTTCCAGTGATGGAAATAGATGAGCCACGTTTGAATGACGGAGCAGACTTGCATCATTCAAGTTCAAGTTCCCTCTTATTGTCACTTCACCAACTAAACGACAGTGAAATTTCTGTACCATGCAGTCATACTAAGTGAAAAGATCACAATATACAAATAAAATAAAACGTAACATAAACATCCACCACAATGGAACCGCCATTCCTTACAGTAATGGAAGGGAATAATGTTCTGGCGACTGTGAAGCAGTGCCCCTCCCGCTGCGCCACTTTGCTACCCCATAAGGAAGTAAACTACAGGATTAAAGTCGATATGACGATGGGATGGAGAGGGAAGAGTGAAGAGCGGAAAGCGGAGAGCGGGGAGCGGAGAGCGGGGAGCGGAGAGCGGGGAGCGGAGAGCGGAGAGCGGAGAGCGGAGAGCGGGGAGCGGGGAGCGGAGAGGGAGAGCGGAGAGCGGAGAGCGGAGAGCGGAGAGCGGAGAGCGGGGAGCGGGGAGCGGAGAGCGGAGAGCGGAGAGCGGAGAGCGGAGAGCGGAGAGCGGAGAGCGGATAGCGGGGAGCGGAGAGCGGGGAGCGGAGAGCGGAGAGCGGGGAGCGGAGAGCGGGGAGGGGAGAGCGGGGAGCGGAGAGCGGGGAGCGGGGAGCGGAGAGCGGAGAGCGGAGAGCGGAGAGAGCGGAGAGCGGAGTGGTTGCAACAGGGAAGAGCGTGAAGTAAAATCGGAGACGAACCCGGATTGTGACCAATTGAAACAACGAGGTCAAAGAACGGGGATGCGCAGTAGAAATGAAGAAAATGCGAATAAGGACAGCGTAGTTTGTTCACTTTCGCTCACAATGGACGGAGAGGATCAGACGCAGTATCAGAAGCATCTTTCTTCCGTGTCTGTTCTCCCAGTACTGAGAGCGGTGAGGACAGGAGTGATGAATCCACTCACGTCAAACTCGCTCTTTGCCCATCCCTCAGAAAACATTGTTTACGAGGATTATGGGTTGGACACGCCCCTCGTTCATTCGGACCAATCTTCTTACAGATGAGAGCACTTCCCTTCCTCCGAATCCTCCCCTTCATTAGTTCCTTCATCATCTCTGTAGCTTTTTTACCGTCACCCCGCCAACACCTCCATCACAATCTGTGCCCCGTTCCTGCCTTCTACCCATATCCCTTGATCCCACTAACCTAAGAGCTCAATCTAACACCCATTCGAATACATCCAGTAAATTGCCCTCCACTGTCTTCTGGGGCAGATAATTCCACAAGTGAGAAAAGGTGTGGCCTCGTCTCAGTTCCAAATGGCCTACCCGTTTTTCTTAAACTGTGGCCCCTGGTTGTGGACTCCCTTAATACTGTCGTCCTTCAAAATTCCAGTGAATACAATCCTAGTCGTTCTCTTCTTTCATCATGTGGCACCCGCCCCCGCCCCCATCACCAGAATGAACCGCGTGAACCTGCGCTTCACTCCCTCAATAGCAAGAATGTCAGTCCTCACATTGGGAGACCTAAACTGCACACAATACCTCAGGTGTGGTGTCACCAGACCCCTGTACAACTGTAGAATTACCTCTTGGCTCCTGTGCTCAAGTCCTCTCGCAATGAAGGGGAACATGCCATTAGCTTTCTTCATTGCCTGTTGTACTGATGTGCAATGCCACCCAGTTCCCACTACACTTCCCATTTTCCTAATCTGACACCATTCTGATAATAATCTGCCTTCTTGATCTTGCCACCAAAGAGGATAACCTGCATTAAACTGCATCTGCCATTGATCTGCGTACACACTCAACCTGTCCAAGTCACCCTGCATCCTCACATCATCCTCTTCTCAGTTCTCACTGCCATCCAGCTTTGTGTCATATGTAAATGTGCTAATGTTACTTTGAATTCCTTCGTCCAAATCATTAATATGTATTGTAATCCATACTATCTTTCCGTTCGCATTTTCACTCCTCTCTCTCTCTTTCTCTCTCTCTCTCGCTCTCTCCTCTCTCTCTCTCTCTCTCTCTCTATCTCTCTCTCTCTCTCTCTCTCTCTCTCTCTCTCTCTCTCTCTCTCTCCCTCTCCGCTCCCTCTCTCGTCATACTCCTTCTCTATATCTATATCTCGCCCTCTCATATCCGCCTCTCTCTCCCCCCTCTCTCCCCCCCCCCCCCTCTCCAGAAATGCTGCCTGTCCTGCTGTCCGGCTGGAGGCAGACAAATATAGATAGACGATTAGAAACAGGCAGAAGGAGCAATGGTAAAGACATAGATAGTAGGGACAGCAGAGCGAAATAGGAAGTAGCTACGTTCAAGGTTCGTATTTATTTGTCAAATGCACCAATTAAGCTATAGCGAAATGAGTTACCATGCAGCCATACAATTAAAAATAACTCAACACACAATAGAATGTAACATAAACATCCAACACAGAATTATTTACTGGTGAAGGCAATAAGGTTCAGTCAGTCATCCTCCTTTGTTCTCCTGTGGTCTGGGGCCTTCACCCTCCGTTGTCGCTGCTACGGACGGCCCTCTCGTCGGGATGATCGAAACACTTACGTCGCGTCAGTTCGAACACACTCGCGGCTAGGAATTCCCTAATCGGCAACATCCTTACAGGAGACCGTGGCTTCAGGATGTTATAAGCCGCAGTTCAGCGGTCGGAGTTATTCACCAGCGATCCACGGCAAGGGATCGCTCCGCTCCGCGATGGAAATTCCACGCTGCGTCGGCTGCTGAAGCTCTGGCCACGCCTCCGGGAAAGGCAGCACCGATCCATGTTGTTAGGCCGCGAGGGCGGCGAAGAAGCGAAAGGAAAAACGTCGCACCTGCTTCGTGGTAGGTGACCGAAAACCGGTTGCCCCTACCCCGCCGCCCCCCTCCCCTCAAAACATGCAGCCGCCACATAAGACACACTTAAAAACCCAAAACCATACATTTGGAAAATTAATTTAAGGAAAACAAATGTCGAAATAACGAAAGCGCTGCTGGCGAGGCAGCCGACGCGCAGCGCCACCAGATGAGCTAGGAGGTGGATGGAGATAGAGAAGAAAGGGATGGCATTGAATGAGATAGAGAGAGGAATGGAGGGAACTGGGAATCAGGGAGGGATTCAAAAGAGAGAGGGGAGATATAGAGGAACAACAGAGAGTGAGCGGTAAACGCTTCGCATGAGGCCGCGAAGCCGGGTTGCGGATCCCCGCTGCCCGACATTTCGTCGGCGCCGCGAAGGCGCCAGGGGTGGACCCTGCTGCGGTTGTCGCGGCATGTCCGGCCGATGGTCGAGATCGACGATAGTTAAGGATGTCTACGGTTTAAGTCGGGCCGTCGAGGAGGTCCGGCCGGCGTTCGGTTATGTTGTCGGGAAACGACGTGGAGAGCGAAGGATATGGGGATGGCAGGGGGGGGGGGGGGGGGGGGGGGGGGGGGACAAAGGAGGACCCGGCGCTGGAATAATTTGTAACTTTTTTGGCGCCCTTTATGTGGCAAGTCTTTGCATTGCTTGTGGCTGCAAATCAAAGAATATCACTCTGACGTGTCACAATAAATTATCTTTCAATCATTCATTAGAGAGAGAGAGTTTGAGAGATAGATATTGTGAGGAAGATAGAGATGGATCGAGGGACATATAGACAAACAGATTAAGTTCAATAGACAGATAGAGGAGAGGAATGTCGGGTAGACAATCAAAAAGGTAGATAGATGGGGAGGAGAGTAACTGAGGGAGATGAAAGCGAAAGTCAATATGCACACTAGGCAGATAAGGAGACCGTAAATATGTGAAAAACAAGTAGTGAGAACACTCCACTAAGCGGGGGGATGGGGAGGATTTGGTTTAAGATTTATCCAGCTATCTCTAGAACAAGGGCTTGAAAGACGGATGCACCGAAAGATGTACAGAAAGACAACCCGAGAGATGATCTACAGCAAGAAGCGGCGAATAATTTTGAGGACAACAAGACTATGGGGAGAGGAGACTGAGATAGACGCAGAGAGATACGGAGAAAGAGGGTATTTGAAAGCGCGCGCAGGTGGATAAAGGGCATAAAAGATGTAGAGGAAGAGATATGCTCTGAAACATGGGGGAGCAACACACATATCTCGCGGCTGCAGGGGGCGCTCACTGTCAGCGGTTGAGGGAGTGTGTTTTTTGTGTGTTTCACCTTCATTCAAATCGCTGTACAGACTATAGGCTCAGAAATACATGACCGACGAATCCGCCTTTGGGTCGGAAGGCTTTAGGTATAACTTGTTGATATTCCGTCTCTCTACCGGCCTGGGGCGTTTGTGGCTACACGCGTTTAGCTACTTTAGAATAGCTTTTTGCGGCCCCTCTCCCGGGTATTGTCTGTATCAGTACACGTCACTACTGCTGCTGGTACGGCCCTGTATAATGCACTTCATCTCCACGTTCAGGACGGGAGATCCGCACAGAGCGTCGGGAAACTGATGGACCATCACCGAGGTCGCATCTGGGAAAGAGGCGGGAAGCCGATGAGTCGACACAGCGCGCCTGTGAAAGATGATGAGGGGAAAATATAACGGTCAGCCGCCGATGACCTGAATTGATTAGACGGTGCAATAATGAAAACTGTCCAATCGGTCCACCGAGACGTACTACTTAAGGACCTATTGGTGAAGATTTGTAAGCCGCTGGTGAGGCTACATTTGGAATGTAGTGAGCAGTTTTGGGAAGGGATGTTCTGGCGTTGCAGAACGTCCAGATGAGGTATACGATAATTATTCTAGGGATGATTGAGTTATTGTCTCGAGGCTCTGTGGCTGCTCCCGCCGAAGATGAGGGACGCATTCCTTGAAACCTACTGGATAATTGAAAGGCTTTGACAGATTGGATGTGGGCTGATTTAATACGGTCAATGGAGAGTCTAATATCAGGGAGCACAGCCGGACAATAAAATACATTTATAAGGTGGAGGAATTTCTTTAGCCATTGAATGATGACCACAGAGTGGTAAAATTAATTGCCACAAACCCTTGTGGAGGCCGTCATTTGGGTATTTTAAAGCGGAGATTGACAGGTTCTTGATCGGTAAAGGCGGAAAGGGTTACGGGGAAATGGCAGGAGAACAGAGTTGCGAGCATAAACAAATGATCCGCATTTATATGTTGGAACAGACGCGTTGGGTTGAATGGCCTAGTTCTGCTCCTTTGTCGGTGGTATGATCCTTTGGAGTCCAGTACTCAGGTAGGAAGGAAGGAAGGAAGGAAGGAAGGAAGGAAGGAAGGAAGGAAGGAAGGAAGGAAGAAAGGTTGGAAGGAAGGCAGGAAAGGAGGGAGGGAGGGAGGAAGGAAGGAAGGAAGGAAGGAAGGAAGGAAGGAAGAAGGAAGGAAGGAAGGAAGGAAGGAAGAAGTAGGGAGGAAGGAGGGAAGAAGGAGGAAGGAAGGGAAGGAAGGAAGGAAGGAAGGAAGGAAGGAAGGAAGGAAGGAGGGAAGGAAGGAAGGAAGGAAGGAAGGAATTAAGAACGGAAAGAAGGAAGGAAGGAAGGAAGGAAGGAAGGAAGGAAGGAAGGAAGGAAGGAAGGAAGGAAGGAAGGAAGGAAGGAAGGAAGGAAGGAAGGAAGGAAGGAAGGAAGGAAGGAAGGAAGGAAGGAAGGAAGGAAGGAAGGAAGGAAGGAAGGAAGGAAGGAAGGAAGGAAGGAAGAGGAAGGAAGGAAGGAAGGAAGGAAGGAAGGAAGGAAGGGACGAAGGAAGGAAGGAAGGAAGGAAGGAAGGAAGGAAGGAAGGTAAGAAAGAAGGAAGGAAGGAAGGAAGTGACTGCGATCCCGGAAAATCTTATCAAACACGCGGGCCAGGAACAGAGACATAAGGAGAAGGGTCCTGTCACTGATCTCCAGAGACCCGTGGAGACAGAGGGAATGAGAGTTAGTCTGAAAGATGAGAACATGCAGTAGAGCTGTGGACGATACATCAGAGCCGAACTGACGCCATCACGGATTGGATTGGTAAGTGGGAGAAGTAGGCGTGTCTACGTCATGTTGAATGCGGCAATATATTTGAGAGAGATTGGAGGAGTGTCGGTGATCATAAATGCACCGCTCCTGCGCTGATCACTCTCGCTACTGGCTCCGGAGAAACATGCTTCTGTTACTAAGTCTGATCCTTTGCTTCCACTGTGAGTGAAGTTAAGTGAAATATAATGTCTACTGTCCCTCTTTCTCCACCCTATTCACTCGCTCTATCACTCTTTCCTCGTCGCGCTCTGCCTCCTTCCAGCTCTGTCTCTCCGTCCTCTCTTGCTCAAACTCTCCGCCTCGATGCCTCCCTCTTATCTTCCGACTAAAACATAGAATACGGAACAGAGCTGCACATGAGCAGACTTTGAGCCACCAGTATCCGTGCCGAGTATGATTCCAAATTAAACCTTTACCCGCTCCATGTATGTGATCCATATCCCTTAATTCCCTGCACACCCTTGCGCCGATCAAAAAGGCTCGTAATCGACAATGATATCTGCCAGCAACGCGTTCCATGCCCTCACCACCCTATGTGCGTAACAACGTGCCACGTAGTACTCCCTCTCAACTTAACCCAATGCCCTCCGCTCTTTGGAAATTTGACAATATGGCAATATGCTTCAGATTGGTTTCCTTATCACACATTTCTTTCAGGTATCCCCGGAATCTCAGCCGTTCCAGAGAAAACAATCTAAGTCTGTCTAATCTCACCTTGTTGCACCGTTCCCAACGGCTCTATATTCTTCGTGTAATGGGACGACGAGCCCACCTCGGCTACCCTTCCCATAGCGGTCACACTCTCTTCCCGCCTCTATCTGCCCCTTCGCTTATATTCCCACCTCTTCTCGCCTTTTCCCTCTACAATCCTACCCTTCACTGGTTGGGGCAGGTATGATAGTAACATTCAAGAAGTTTTTGCATCGGCACGTGGGTGCAGGGGGCTATAAAGTAGATAAGTGATGGTGATAGAAACATAGTAACATAGAACATAGAAAATGGAAAATATGTGCAGGAGTAGGCCATTCGGCCCTTCGAGCCTGCACCGCCATTCAATATGATCATGGCTGATCATCCAACTCAGTATCCAATCTCTGCCTTCTCTCCATACCCCCTGATGCCTTTAGCCACAAGGGCTATATTAAATATAGCCAATGAACTGGCCTCAACTACCTTCTGTG
>NW_026576716.1:5000-42500 GCF_028641065.1 Leucoraja erinaceus | reverse complement strand
GAAAGAGAGAGAGAGAGAGAAATAAAGTAAAATCTGCCATCGATTAACTGAAGATCTTAGAAGGTGCAGCAAGGAAGAAAGACCAATAGATCCATAATGAAGGGAATAGTACTGAGGCGTTAAAGTCTTTGGCGAGGCCACATTTGGAAGGTAGTGAGCGGTTTAGGGGAGGAATGTGCTGGCTTTGGAGAGGGTCCAAAGGGGGTTTACGAGAATGATCGAGGGGATGATTATGTTAACGTACGCACTGCGTCTGGAGGCTCTGGACATGCACGGATGAGGTGGATATGGAGCTATTTGAAACCTGCTAGATTATGAAAGGTCTTGGTAGATTGGACGTGGAGTGGATGTTTCCGGTAAAGAGAGTCTAGAACCCGGGAGCATGGCCACAGAATAAAAGGTCGTACATTTATAATGCAGATGACGAGGAATTTGTTTAGCCAGAAAGTGGTGAAGCAGATGGTGGTGGAATTCTCTGCCATAGACGGTTGTAGAGGCCAATTCATTGGGTATGTTTAAGGCGGCGAAGAACAGGTTCTGGATCGGTAAGGGCGCCACACGTTACAGGGGTACGGCAGGAGAATCAGGTTGTGAGGAACAAATTGATGAACGACGATTGGATGCCGGAGCTGTCGCGCTGGAATGAATGGTCTAATTATGCTCCTATATCATGTGAATATGACCTTTTGGAGTCCACGTCGACCATTGTTCATACATTCACACTAGT
Organism: Leucoraja erinaceus; assembly: GCF_028641065.1. Lineage (NCBI taxonomy): Eukaryota > Metazoa > Chordata > Chondrichthyes > Rajiformes > Rajidae > Leucoraja > Leucoraja erinaceus. Next base: position 41,773 of record NW_026576716.1, on the reverse strand, counting down.
TCTATATTATCCCACTTTCGCATCCACTCCCTGCTCGCTGGGTACAATTTGCAGAGGACTAATTAAGCTTCAAACCCCGCACGTCTCTGAGATGTGGGAATACATCGGAGCATCTAGAAGAAACCCAGGTGGGTCACAGGGAGAATGTGCAAACTTCGTACACACAGGCAACACCCGAGGTCAGCATCGAATCCGAGTATGTGGCGAAAGGGTAGCAGCGGCTCTTCCCGCTGCGTCACTATGGCACCCCCTGAGGAATTAAACAACATGATTGAAGGCGAGAATAGGGCGGAATGGAGAGGGGGAGAGTTGAGAGGGGCGAGGGTAGAGGGGCGTAGTTCCAAAGGAAACATCGGAGCCGAAGATGGATTGTACCTAGTAAATTGGAAGAATGAGGTCAAAGAAAGGAGATGCGAAGCGGATATGAAAAGAGCGGCAAAGAAAGAGTCGTGTATTCACTTTCACTCACAATGGACCGAGAGGATCAGGCGCAGTATCAGAAGCATCTCTTCCGTGTCGCTTCTGTCAGTATTGAGAGCGGTGAGGGCAGGAGCGATGAATCTACTCACGTCAACCACGCACATTCCCCGCCTCCCTGAAACCAATTGTGACGCGGTCTGTTGGTCGGACACGCCTCCTCCCTCATTCGAACCAATCATCTTCAAGATGGGAGTCACTTCCCCTCCACCTCCCCCTCTCTCCTTCTTCCTTAATCTCTGTATTTTATCTACACCTCCATCTCTGTCATCCCACCCCCATCGGCCGCGTTAAGGGCAGTACCACCAGCACCAATTACATGTTCCTACCTATCTGTCAATATATCTATGGAAACAAAAAGAGAAAAGGTGGGAAGGAAGGAAGGAAGGAAGGAAGGAAGGAAGGAAGGAAGGAAGGAAGGAAGGACAAGGAAGGAAGCGTACAAAAGGATGCGTAAGACGAAGCGTACAAATTAGCCAGAAACAGCTGCCTACCAGAGGACTGGGAGCAATTCAGAGTCCAGCAGATGAGGACAAAGGGCTCCTCTAATTAGGAAAGGGAAAATAGATTATGAAAGAACACTGGCAGGGAACATAAACACTGACTGCAAAAGTGTTGTATTGATATGTGAAGAGAAAGAGATTAGTTAAAACAAATATAGGTCCCTTGCAGTCAGAAACAGGTGAATTGATCATGCGTAACAAGGACGTGGCAGACCAATTGAATAACTACTTTGGTTCCGTCTTCACTAAGGAAGACATAAATAATCTGCCGGAAATAGCAGGAGACCGCGGGTCAAATGAGATGGAGGAACTGAGTGAAATCCAGTTTAGCGGGGAAGTGGTGTTAGGTAAATTAAATGGATTAAAGGCCGATAAATCCCCAGGGCCAGATAGGCTGCATCCCAGAGTATTTAAAGAAGTAGCCCCAAATATAGTGGATGCATTGGTGATAATTTTTCAACACACTTCAGATTCTGGAATAGTTCCTGATGATTGGAGGGTAGCTTATGTAAAACCACTTTTTAAAAAAAAGTGTGGAGATAGAAAACGGGGAATTACAGACCAGTTAGTCTAACATCGGTAGTGGAAAAACTGCTAGTCAGTTATTAAAGATGGGATAGCAGCACATTTGGAAAGTGGTGAAATCATTGGACAAAGTCAGCATGGATTTACGAAAGGTAAATCATGTCAGACGAATCTTATAGATTTTTTCCAGGATGTAACTAGTAGAGTGGATAAGGGAGAACCAGTGGATGTGTTATATCTGGACTTTCAGAATGCTTTCGACAAGGTCCCACATAAGAGATTAGTATACAAACTTAAAGCACACGGTATTGGGGGTTCAGTATTGATGTGGACAGAGAACTGGCTGACAGACAGGAAGCAAAGAGTAGGAGTAAACTGGTCCTTTTCACAATGGCAGGCAGTGACTAGTGGGGTACCGCAAGGCTCAGTGCTGGGATCCCAGCTATTTACAATATATGTTAATGATTTGGACGAGGGAATTGAATGCAACATCTCCAAGTTTGCGGATGACACGAAGCTGGTAGGCAGTATTAGCTGTGAGGAGGGTGCTAGGAGGCTGCAGAGTGACTTGGATAGGCTGGGTGAGTGGGCAAATGCATTGCAGAAGCAGTATAATGTGGATAAATGTGAGGTTATCCCCTTTGATGGCAAAGACAGGAAAGTAGACTATTATCTAAATATGGCCGATTGGGAATAGGAGAGATTCAACGAGACCTGGGTGTCATGGTACACCAGTCATTGAGTGTAGGCATGCAGGTGCAGCAGGCAGTGAAGAAAGCGAATGGTATGTTAGCATTTATAGCGAAATGATTTCATTATTGGAGCAGGGATGTTCTACTGCAGTTGTACAGGGTCTTGGTGAGACCACACCTCGAGTATTGCGTACAGTTTTGTTCTCCAAATCTGACGAAAGACATTCTTGTCATAGAGGGAGTACAGCAAAGGTTCACCAGACTGATTCATGGGATGACTGGACTTTCCTTTGAAGAAAGACTGGATGGACTCGGATTGTACTCGCTAAAATGTAGAAGATTGAGGGCGTATCTTTTATAAACTTATAAAATTGGACAGGCTAGATGCAGGAAGATTATTCCCGATGTTGGGGAGGTCCAGGACAAGGGGTCACATTTTAAGTATAAAGAGGAAATCCTTTAGGACCGAGATGAGAAAAACATTTTTCACACAGCGTAGTCGGTGGGCGGCGCGACTCTCGTCAGCAGCGGCCTCTGCAGTACGTCTGTCTGTTTATTATTTTTGTCTCGTTTCTATGTAGGTTTTATTTATTTTTTGTCGGGGTGTGTGTGTGTGGGGTGGAACTTTAAAATCTTTCCCCTGCACGGGAGACCCGACCTTTTCTTTGTCAGGTCTCCGTTGTCGTTAGGGCTGCAACGTGGAGCGGCCTCCAACAGGAACGACATGGGGCTCCATTCGCGGAGCTGTGGTCCTACTCGCTTTCGTGGAGCTGGCCGAGTCAGAGCGGGTGGAGCTGTGGAGGCGCGCTGCTGCGACCCGACGCCCGGAGATACGGAGGCTGCAGCTGCGGGTCTGGCGGACCGCAACAGCGGGAGCCCGCGGGTCCCTGTTGGGAGACCGCTTTTCCGGGCTTCCGCAGCGGCGACTTCTCCACCCCGAGTTGCTGGAGAAGTCTGAGCACCTGGAGCGGGGCCTTACATCACCGCCCCGCGTGGCTTGGAATGACCGCGGGAATTTGCGAGCGCACACCGGGGCTCTAACACCAAGACCCGGTGCGCGACCTTGCATCGCCCGGCGTGGCTTTAATGGCCGCGGGACAATCGCCATCGCCAGCCGGGGGGCTTTGACTTTGACTCTGACATCGGAGGGGGGGGGGGGGGGGGGGGGGGGGGCAGGGGGGGGGATAGAGTAAGTTTGTTTTGCCCTCCATCACAGCGATGTGATGGATGTATGTGTAAATAGTGTTGTGTCTCGGGTCTTTTTCGTTTTGTAATGTATGGCTGCAGAAACGACATTTGTCACAGAAGGTAGTTGAGGCCAGCTCATTGGCTACATTTAAGAGGGAGTTAGATGTGGCCATTGTGCCTAAAGGGATCAGGGGGTATGGAGATAAGGCAGGTACAGGATACTAAGTTGCATGATCAGCCATGATCATATTGAATGACGGTGCAGGCTCGAATGGCCGAATGGTCTACACCTGTACCTATTTTCTATGTTTCTATGTTTTTATTCGGCCCTGCACCGCCATTCAATCTGAAGGAAACAAAACGAGCAATACGGGCTGAAAGACGAAATACATGGGGAAGCTGGCCAGGTATATAAAGAAGAATAGTAACAACGTATATCGATATGTTAAGGGAAGAAGAGTAGCACAATCAGATGTGGGTCACTTGAAGGCAGACATGGGTGAAATTATTATATGGAACAAGAAAATGGCATTGGAGTTGAACAGGTACTTTGGATTTGTCTTCACTAAGGAAGACACAAATAATCACAAATAAGTACTGGAACATAGAGGATCAGAGGGGATAGAGGGACTGAAAGAAATTAGCATTAGGCGAGAAATAGCATTGGCTAATATTGATGGATGATAAACCCACTGGTTCTGCAACCCAGGGTCCTCAGGGAGGTGGCTCTAGGGATAGTGGACGCACCGGAGATCATTTTCCAATGTTCAACAGGTTCACGGTCAGTTACTGTGGATTGGAGGATAGCTAATGTTATCCCACTTTTCAAGAAATGAGCGAGAGAGAAAACGGGGAATCACAGAACAGTTTGCCTGACTTCGGTGGTGGGAAAGGTGTTGGAGTCAATTATTAAAGAGGTATTAATGGGGCATTTTGGATTGCAGTAAAAGGATTATCCCAAGTCAGCATGGATTTATGAAAGGAAAATCATGCTTGAGTAATGTTCTGGAATTTTTGAGGATGTGACAAGCAAAATGGATGAAGGGGAGCCAGTGGATGTAGTGTATCAACACTTTCAGAAAGCCTTTGATAAGGTCCCGCATAGGAGACTAGTGACTAAAATTAGAGCACATGGTATGCGGAGTAGGATGTTAACGTGGATAGAAAATTGGTTGGCAGACAGGAAGCAAACAGTAGGAGTGAACGGGTTATTTTCAGAATGGCAGGCAGTGACGAGTGGAGTGCCGCAAGGCTCGGTGTTAGGGCCGCAACTGTTTAACATATATTAATGATTTGGAAGAGGGAATTAGGAGCAACACTAGCAAGTTTGCAGATGACACAAAGCTGGGTGGCAGTGTGAACTGTGAGGAGGATGTTAGGAGGTTGCAGGGTGACCTGGACAGGTTGATTGTGTGTTCAGATGCGTGGCAGATGCAGTATAACATAGATAAATGTGAGGTTATCCACTTTGGTGGCAAAAACAAAGGGGCAGATTACGATCTCAATGGAGTTAGATTAGGTAAGGTGGAGGTAAAGCCGTGTGCGCACGCGGCGTCGACAGACAAGAAGTGGAAGCAAAGAAGTGGAAGCCAAAGAAACGAATAGAAACGAGGCCGAAACACCAATGAACCGAAGTAGTCCAAACACGAAACGTTCTATCTCTCTCTCTCTCTCTCTCTCTCTCCTCTCTCTCTCTCTCTCTCTCTCTCTCTCTCTCCTCTCTCTCTCTCTCTCTCTCTCTCTCTCCTCTCTCTCTCTCTCTCCCTCTCTCTCTCTCTGTCTCTCCTCTCTCCTCTCTCTCTCTCTCTCTCTCTCTCTCTGTTCATCTTTCTCACTCAATCCATATATATATACATACCTATATATATTCACCTATATGAGTGTGAACTGTGTGTAGTATTATGCACATTGTCTTCACCTCACAAACTACTGCTTTATCTACGACTGTGTTTAGCACTTCTTTTCCTGTTGTTTAATCTGTCCTCATCTCTGCCTTTATGTGGCAGAATTACGCCCCTCTATCAATCTTCAGTCACATCTGCCTCCCTCATGTTCACATTCGCCCTCTGTCTCTAACCATCGCGGTTAAAACGACAGTTAACAACTCCGCAGCGAGAGAACGGAGTGACAGGTGCCGGAAGTAGAACTAGATACCAGGCCAGAGTCACCTTCTACCGGGTTCTATTTGTCCCCGTCTGCCGCACGGCGTTCTTTCATTGGTTATTCTTACGGATCGCTGAACTGCGAGATGTCTGGTGGCTGGATAATTACCTTTCACAGACAAACAGGCAGATAGGGAGACAGAGTGGGTGGTGTGTGGCAGAGAGAGAGGGGGGGGGGGGGGAGGAAGTAGAGAACAGTGGAGAAAGATAGAGTGAAATAGGGAGACATAGAGCAGCGGAGAGAGATGAAAAAGACAGAAGGCAGAGATAGAGAGAAAAGAGGGCGCGAGCAGTGGACGCCTCGCAGGCCGCGAAGAAGCCGGGCGGTGGATACCTGCGGCCGGACTCTGGGGTCGGCGCCGCGGAGAGTTCAGGTGTGGATCCAGCGGCGGGCGGCGTGGACGTCGGGCCGGCAGTTGAGTTCGGCGGTCGTTGAGGGCGCCGGCTTTCTACACCAGGCCTGCGAAGCTGTCGGCGTGCTGCTCAGGTCGTTGGTCGATGAGGGAACTGGAACAGGACGGGAACATAGGAAGACCCGCCGTGGTGGAAAACGCCGTGGAAGGAAGGGTTGGGATAACAAATGAGCACCCGGTGTTGGGGATACATTGTTACTTTTCTGGCGTCCTATTTGTTGGCGCAATATCACTCTGACCTGTCACAACAAATTATCATTCATTCATTCATTACAGAGACTTTGAGAGATAAACAGATATATGGATAATGAGGGAGGTAGGGAGGGAGATAGATAGAGGGACATATAGACAGAGGTAGAGGACGTTAGACTGACAGATAGAGGAGCGGACAGTCAGACAGGCAATCAAAAATACAAATACAGCGGAAGAGAAAAACTGTGATGGACATGAGTGTGAATGGCAGAAACCACAAGAGGCAGATGAAGAGACCGCAATAAATGAGAACAATAATGCGTAGTGTCCACGGGGGGAGGGTCCGGGTCACGGTACAAAAAGACAGTGATTAAGGAGGAACTGGAGAAGGGGAGGATTCGGTGGAAGAGAAGTGACCCCCACCTGGAAAAAAATTGGTCCGAATTAAGTAGGCGGCGTCTGAACCGTAATCCGTGCTTACATGGATGCATAAGTATTTCAAGATCTGTACGCATGGATGATGGATACACAAGTCACTTTGTCACTAGCCGACAGTAACCGCCCACTACAGACCTCTATTGGTCTATCTATCCATCTATATCCCTCTTTCCCTTTCTCCATATTTCCAACTAATTCTTATTATCAACATCAATCTATCTATCTATCCCTCATATTACAATTAATATAATCTCTGTAACCTCTCCTGATATTGATCCTCAAATTAACCTTTCAGTCATTCATATATCAATCAATTTATCCTAAAATATATCCGCCCATCCGTCAATCCATCCGTACCAGCGATCTCCAGATAGACAGATAGACAGAGAGGTGAGTTACAGTGAGGATGGACGGTGTAGAATTGTGGGGACAGGAAGGCCGAACGGAGAGACAGGGAGAGAACTACAGAGAGACGAGAGAGAGGTTGAAAGAAAGCGCGAACTGGTGGATAAAGGTCGGAAAAGATTTTGGGAGAAGAGATGGGACAAGGTAACAGGACAAAAATCTCATTGTCGAATTGGACGCTCACTATCAGCGAATGAGGGAGTGAGGTTTTTGTGTGTCTCCCCCGTTTGTTAAACTCGCTGTGTAGACTCCAGGCGCAGAAATACATAGCCGATGCATTCGCCTCCAGGACGGGGGACTTTAGGGGGAACTCGTTGCCCGTTGGTCTTTCTGCTGTAAAACCATCCACCGGCGTCGTTGGTTGCACGCTCCCAGCTGCTATAGAGTAGAACAGGTTGCGTGGTCCTTGCCCGGGTTTTGTCTGTACCAGTACATGTAACCGCTGGTACTGTCCGGTACAATGCACGTCACCTCCACGTATCGGCCGGGAGATCCGGTCAGAGCGCCGGGAAACTGATTAACCGTAACCGAGGTAGCACCTGGGAAATAAACAGGGAGGCGGTGAGTAAAGACGGACGGTGCAAAGAGGAACGCGGAAAAAATACAATCATGTCTGCCTTCGATTGACTGAATTGTCTGAAAGCTACAGCAAGGATTGGCCCAACAAAACATATTATTTAAATATATAGTATTGAGGCTTTATAAATGGCTATTGAGGCCACATTTGGATTGTAGTGAGCGATTTTGGGGAGGGATGTGCTGGAGTTGGAGAGGGTCCAGAGGACGTGTACGAGAATGATTCGGGGGGATGATTGGGTTAACGTATGGGGTTCGTTTGGAGGATCTTGGCCAGCTCTGTCTGTAGTTTAGAAGGATGAGGGGCACAGGGGATAGCAAACCCTTTGAAACTTATCGGATAATGAGAGACCTTGATAGATTGGGCATGGGGTGGAATTTTCCAGTGATGGAAATAGATGAGCCACGTTTGAATGACGGAGCAGAAATGCTTCATTCAAGTTCAAGTTCCCTCTTATTGTCACTTCACCAACTAAACGACAGTGAGATTTCTGTACCATGCAGTCATACTAAGTGAAAAGAACACAATATACAAATAAAATAAAACGTAACATAAACATCCACCACAGTGGAACCGCCATTCTTCACAGTGATGGAAGGCAATAATGTTCAGTCATCTTCCTCTTTGTTTAATCGTGTCGGGGCCTTGAACCCTCCGCATTTTCCGTTGCCGACGGTCCGATGTTCAAGCCCTCTCCTCGGGATGGTTGGAAAACCCGCCGTCGGGGAGGATTTATTGAGCGGAGCGGCGAGAGAGCTATAAGCGGGAGAGCGGGAGAGCGAGGAGAGGCCCGCGTGGAGAGAGCGGAGAGGCGCGGGCGCGGACGAGGAGGGAGGAGGGGTCAGAGTCCAAAGGCCCCGCCTTTGAGGGAGCCGGACCGGGGAGGGGAGAGAGAGCGGAGGGGAGGGGGAGCGAGACGATAGGGGCAGCGGAGAGGAGAGGACGAGCAGGGGAGAGGAGGAGATGAGAGGAGAGATGGGGAGGGCGAGGAGAGGAGAGAGAGAGAGCGCCTTGGGAGGGCGGCCTTTTGAGACGGAGAAGTCTGACGCGGGGGAGAGCGGGAGAGGGGGTGCGAGCGAGAGAGCGGAGAGAGGGGAGAAGGAGAGGAGGCGGGAGAGAGAGGGGAGGAGCGAGGAGGGAGAGGGAGGAGGGAGCGTGGAGAGAAGAGGAGGCGGAGAGAGGGGAGGGAGAGGAGGGGAGAGGAGAGCGGCGGAGCGCAGAGGGGAGAGGCGGATAGAGGAAGGAGGGGAGAGGAGGGGGAGAGCGGGGAAGCGGGAAGCGAGAGCGGAGCGGGGAGGCGAGCGGAGAGCGAGGGAGCGGAGGGGGGGGAGCGGAGGAGGTTGCCACAGGGAGAGCGAGAGCGAAGGAGCGGGGAGGTCGGAGACGAAGGGGATGCTGACCAGCGGAGAAAACAAACATGAGGAGGCGCAGGTAGAAAAGGGAGGGTGCGCAATCCAAGCGAGTGGGGAAGGCGATGCGGGGTCGAATAAGGACAGCGCGTGGTTTGTTCACTTTCGCTCACAGTGGACGGAGAGGATCAGATGCAGTATCAGAAGCATCTTTCTTCCGTATCTGTTCTCCCAGTACTGAGAGCGGTGAGGACAGGAGTGATTAATCCACTCACGTCAAACTCGCTCTTTGCCCATCTCTCAGAAAACCTTGCTTACGGTGATTATGGACTGGACACGCCCCTCCTTCATTCGGACCAATCTTCTTACAGATAAGCGCACTTCCCTTCCTCCGAATCCTCCCCTTCATTAGTTCCTTCATCATCTCTGTAGCTTTTTTACCTTCACCCCGCCAACTCCTCCATCACAATCTGTACCCCGTTCCTACCTTCTACCCATATCCCTTGATTCCACTAACACTAAGAGCTCTATCTAACACCCATTCGAATACATCCAGTAAATTGCCCTCCACTGTCTTCTGGGGCAGATAATTCCACAAGTGAGAAAAGGTGTGGCCTCGTCTCAGTTCCAAATGGCCTACCCGTTTTTCTTAAACTGTGGCCCCTGGTTGTGGGACTCCCCTAATACTGGTATATGCGTCTATAAGATCCACTCTCGTCCTTCAAAATTCCAGTGAATACAATCCTAGTCGTTCTCTTCTTTCATCATGTGGCACCCCGCCCCCGCCCCCATCACCAGAATTAACCGCGTGAACCTCACGGGGACTCCCTCAATAGCAAGGAGAATGTCCAGTCGGGGAGCGGGGGAGACCCAAACTGGAGCACCAATAACCTCAGCGGGGAGAGTCACCGCGAAGACCCTGTACAACTCTCTTAGAATTACCTCTTGGCTCCTGGCTCAAGGAGCTCTCGCGCAAGAAGGGGGACATACCATTAGCTTTCTTCATTGCCTGGGAGGGCGGATGGCGCGGAGAGCCACCCAGTTCCCACTACACTTCCCATTTTCCTAATCTGACACCATTCTGAGCGGGGATCTGCCTTCTTGATCGGGACCGGGGACCGGAGAGCGGATAACATGCATTGGAGCTGCCATCTGCCATTGATCTGCGTACAAGCTCACCCTGTCCAAGTCACCCCGCATCCTCACATCATCCTCTTCTCAGTTCTCCCTGCCATCCAGCTTTGTGTCATATGTAAATATGCTAATGTTACTTTGAATTCCTTCGTCCAAATCATTAATATGTATTGGAATCCAATGACTATCTTTCGTTCACATCTTCACACTTCGGTCACCGAACTCTCTCGGCCGTCCTCACTCCGCTCTCTCTCGCTCCACTTCTCAGCTCTAGCTCGTCTCTCACTCTCTCTTCTCTCAAAACATCATAGAGCTCTCTCTCCATCTCTCATCTCTCCACTCTCTCTCTCTCCTCTCCCTCTCTTCTCATCTCTCTCTCTCTCGCGCTCTCTCCTCTCTCTCTCTCTCATCTCTCTCTCTCTCTCAAACTCACTCTCAAGAAATGCTGCATGTCCACAGCTGTCCGGTGGAGGCAGTATATAGATAGCGATTAGAATCCTTCAGACGGAGTCGAGCAAAAAAAGACATAGCACACTTCCCATGACAGCAGAGCAAAATAGGAATCTCCTACGTTCAAGGTTTGTATTTAATTCCCAAATGCAACCAATCCAATCTACCCAACACCATAATCCCACTGGGTGCCATGTCAGCAGAACCCAATTCAAAATACTAACACACATTCGAGAACCAGACACATAAACTCCTCCACGTCCAAGGGCAGAATTATTCCACAAGTGAGAAAAAGGTTCAGTGGCATCGTCCTCAGTTCCAAATGGGAGTGGGGAGGTACCCTCCGTTTTTGCTGCTACTGGGAAGGGCCCCAATTGGTACGTGGAAACACTCCCGTCAGGGCGAATACAATCGGGCTATGAATCTATCGGGAGATCTCATGGGTTTGGACAGTGAGCCTTCATAATTCTATAAGTGCAGTTCGTACGGTCAAGAATCACTCCTAGTCGAGAGGGAAAGCGATCATTCATGCGTCGGGTGCTGAAGGGCTGGCCACGCCCGGGAAAGGCAGCACCGATCCATGTTTGTTAGGCCGCGAGGGAGGCGAAGAAGAGAAGCGAAAGGACCAAAAAACGTCGCACCTGCTTCGTGGTAGGTGACCGAAAACGGGTTGCCCCTACCCCACCGCCCCCCACCCCCCAAAACAAGCAGCCCCCACATAAGACACACTTAAAACCCAAACCATACATTTGGAAAAATTAATTTAAGAAAAATAAAAATGTCGAAATAACGAAAGCGCTGCTGGCGAGGCAGCCGACGCGCAGCGCCGCCCGATGAGCTAGGAGGTGGATGGAGATAGAGAAGAAAGGGATGGCATTGAATGAGATAGATGGAGGAATGGAGGGAACTGGGAAGCAGAGAGGGATTCAAAAGAGAGAGGGGAGATATAGAGGAACAACAGAGAGTGAGCGGTAAACGCTTCCCATGAGGCCGCGAAGCCGGGTGGCGGATCCCCGCTGCCCGACACTTCGTCGGCGCCGCGGAGGCGCCAGGGGTGGACCCTGCTGCGGTTGTCGCGGCATGTCCGGCCGATGGTCGAGATCGACGATAGTTAAGGGTGTCTACGGTTTAGGTCGGGCCGTCGAGGAAGTCCGGCCGGCGTTCGGTGATGTTGTCGGAAACTACGTGGAGAGCGAAGGGATATGGCGGATGGCAGGGGGGGGGGGGGGGGGGGGGGGGACAAAGGAGGACCCGGCGCTGGAATAATTTGTAACTTTTTTGGCGCCCTTTATGTGGCAAGTCTTTGCATTGCTTGTGGCTGCAAATCAAAGAATATCACTCTGACGTGTCACAATAAATTATCTTTCAATCATTCATTAGAGAGAGAGAGAGTTTGAGAGATAGATATTGAGAGGAAGATAGAGATGGATCGAGGGACATATAGACAAACAGATTAAGTTCAATAGACAGATAGAGGAGAGGAATGTCGGGTAGACAATCAAAAAGGTAGATAGATGGGGAGGAGAGTAACTGAGGGAGATGAAAGCGAAAGTCAATATGCAAACTAGGCAGATAAGGAGACCTTAAATATGTGAAAAACAAGTAGTGAGAGCACTCCACCAAGCGGGGGGATGGGGAGGATTTGGTTTAAGATTTAGCCAGCTATCACTAGAACAAGGGCTTGAAAGACGGATGCACCGAAAGATGTACAGAAAGACAACCCGAGAGATGATCTACAGCAAGAAGCGGCGAATAATTTTGAGGACAACAAGACTAGGGGAGAGGAGACTGAGATAGACGCAGAGAGATACGGAGAAAGAGGGTATTTGAAAGCGCGCGCAGGTGGATAAAGGGCATAAAAGATGTAGAGGAAGAGATGTGCTCTGAAACATGGGGGAGCAACACACATATCTCGCGGCTGCAGGGGGCGCTCACTGTCAGCGGTTGAGGGAGTTTGTTTTTTGTGTGTTTCACCTTCATTCAAATCGCTGTACAGACTATAGGCTCGGAAATACATGACCGACGAATCCGCCTTGGGGTCGGAATGCTTTAGGTAAAACTTGTTGATATTCCGTCTCTCTGCCGGCCTGGGGCGTTTGTGGCTACACGCGTTTAGCCCTGTATAATGCACTTCATCTCCACGTTCAGGACGGGAGATCCGCACAGAGCGTCGGGAAACTGATGAACCATCACCGAGGTCGCATCTGGGAAAGAGGCGGGAAGCCGATGAGTCGACACAGCGCGCCTGTGAAAGATTATGAGGGGAAAATATAACGGTCAGCCGCCGATGACCTGAATTGATTAGAAGGTGCAATAATGAAAACTGTCCAATCGGTCCACCGAGACGTACTACTTAAGGACCTATTGGTGAAGATGTGTAAGCCGCTGGTGAAGCCACATTTGGAATGTAGTGAGCAGTTTTGGGAAGGGATGTTCTGGCGTTGAAGGACGTCCAGATGAAGTATACGATAATTATTCTAGGGATGATTGAGTTATTGTCTCGAGGCTCTGTGGCTGCTCCCGCCGAAGATGAGGGACGCATTCCTTGAAACCTACTGGATAGTTGAAAGGCTTTGACAGATTGGATGTGGGCTGATTTAATACGGTCAATGGAGAGTCTAATATCAGGGAGCACAGCCGGACAATAAAATACATTTATAAGGTGGAGGAATTTCTTTAGCCATTGAATGATGACCAGAGAGTGGTAAAATTAATTGCCACAAACCTTTGTGGAGGCCGTCATTTGGGTATTTTAAAGCGGAGATTGACAGGTTCTTGATCGGTAAAGGCGGAAAGCTCATTTGTCGGTGGTATGATCCTTTGGAGTCCAGTACTCAGGTAGGAAGTTGGAGGAAGGAAGGAAGGAGAGGAAGGAAGGAGGGAGGGAAGGGGAGAAAGGAAGGAAGGAAGGAAGGAAGGAAGGAAGGAAGGAAGGAAGGAAGGAAGGAAGGAAGGAAGGAAGGAAGGAAGGAGAGGAATTTAAGGAAGGAAGGAAGGGAGGGAGGGAGGAAGGAAGGGAGAAGGAGGGAAGGAAGGAAGGAAGGAAGGAAGGAAGGAAGGAAGGAAGGAAGGAAGGAAATGGAAGGAAGAAGGAAGGAAGGCAGGAAGAGGAAAGAGGAAGGCAGCCGGAAGGAAGGAAGGAAGGAAGGAAGGAAGGAAGGAAGGAAGGAAGGAAGGAAGGAAGGAAGGAAGGAAGGAAGGAAGGAAGGAAGGAAGGAAGGAAGGAAGGAAGGAAGGAAGGAAGGAAGAAAGGAAGGAAGGAAGGAAGGAAGGAAGGAAGGAAGGCAAGGAAGGAGGAAGGAAGGAAGGAAGGAAGGAAGGAAGGAAGGAAGGAAGGAAGGAAGGAAGGAAGGAAGGAAAGGAGAAAGGGAGTATTAAGAAAACTGGCAGGGAGCATAAAAACTGACTGCAGAGGTTTTTATAGATATGTGAAGAGAAAGAGATTAGTTAAAAAAAATGTAGGTTCCTTGCTGTCAGAAACATGTGAATTGATCATGAGGAACACGGACATGGCGGACCAATTGAATAACTACTTTGGTTCCGTCTTCACTAAGGAAGACATAAACAATCTGCCGGGAATAGCAGGGGACCGCGGGTCAAATGAGATGGAGGAACTGAGTGAAATCCAGGTTAGCCGGGAAGTGGTGTTAGGTAAATTGAATGGATTAAATGCCGATAAATCCCCAGGGCCAGATCGGCTGCAACGCAGAGTACTTAAGGAAGTAGCCCCAAAATAGTGGATGCATTGGTGATAATTTTCCAAAACTCTTTAGATTCTGGAGTCGTTCCTGAGGATTGGAGAGTAGCTAATGTAACCCCACGTTTTCAAAAGGGAGGGAGAGAGAAAACGGGGAATTACAGACCAGTTAGTCTAACATCGTGAGGTAGTGGGAAAACTGCTACAGTCAGTTATTAAATATGGGATAGCAGCACATTTGGAAAGTGGTGAAATCATTGGACAAAGTCAGCATGGATTTATGAAAGGTAAATCATGTCTGACGAATCCTATAGGATTTTTCGAGGATGTAACTAGTAGCGTGGATAGGGGAGAACCAGTGGATGTGGTGTATCTGGACTTCCAGAAGGCTTTCGATAAGGTCCCACATAAGAGATTAGTATACAAACTTAAAGCACACGGTATTGGGGGTTCGGTATTTATGTGGGTAGAGAACTGGCTGGCAGATAGGAAGCTAAGAGTAGGAGTAAACGGGTCCTTTTCAGAATGGCAGGCAGTGACTAGTGGGGTATCGCAAGGCTCAGTGCTGGGACACCAGCTATTCACAATACAATAATGATTTGGACGAGGGAATTGAATGCAACATTTCCACGTTTGCGGATGACACGAAGCTGGGGTGCAGTATTGGTTGTGAGGGGGATTCTAGGAGGCTGCAGGGTGACTTGGATTGGCTGAGTGAGTGGGAAAATGCATGGCAGATGCAGTATAATGTGGACAAATGTGAGTTTATCCACTTTGGTGGCAAGAACAGGAAAGACGGCTATTATCTGAATGGTGGCCGATTAGGAAAAGGGGAGATGCAACGAGACCTGGGTGTCATGATACACCAGTCATTGAAAGTAGGCATGCAGGAGCAGCAGTCTGTGAGGAAAGCGAATGGTATGTTCCCAATGTTGGGGAAGTCCAGAACAAGAGGTCACGGTTTAAGGATAAGGGGGAAGTCTTTTGGGACCGAAATGAGAAAAAAAAAACATTTCACATAGAGAGTGGGGAATGTGTGGAATTCCCTGCCACAGAAGGTAGTCGAGGCCAGTTCATTGGCTATATTTAAGAGAGTTAGATGTGGCACTTGTGGCAAAAGGAATGTCGAGAAGGCAGGTACAGGATAGTGAGTTGGATGATCAGCCGTGATCAAATTGAATGGCAATGCAGGCTTGAAGGGCCGAATGGCCTACTCCTGCACCTATTTTCTATGTTTCTATGGAAGAACAGGCAGGTAGAGCGGGGTGGGGGTCCGTTAGAACGTAACTGACCCCATGTTCGATTGGGATTGGTTAATTGTCTGGGGCGTTTCCTGGCCATACTGAATGGGGTAATATAATTTATCAATAGATACGAAGGGCGTTGACGTTAATGAATTCACCGCTCAGCATTCTTAACCACTGAGGCATAATTTCTGGAGAAAGATGCTTCTGATACAGCGTCTGATCCTTTCCTTCCACTGTGATTGGGACAAAACAAATATGTATTTTTATTTCTTCCTCTCTTCTCTCTTTCTCCTTCCCCTTCCCTCGCTGTATCAACCCATGCTCAAGGCTCACTAACACAGTCCATCTCTGTCTCTTATCTGTCTGCCGTCTTCGATATGCGAGCTGCGAGTGACGTCACCCCGCGAGCTGCCCGGCCCCGAGCTGCCGGCTCGCTACCCTCCTGCTCCACCCCGCTCCCTCCTCCTCTCCCACCCTCGTCCTCTTCCTCACCTCTCTCCCCCTCTCTCCCTGCTCTCTTCTCCCTCTCTCCCTCCTCTCTCCACCCTCCCTCACCCCTCCTCTCTACCCCCTCCTCTCGCCCACCTCCCCTCCCCCTCTCCCACCCTTCCCTACTCCCCTCTCTTTCCGCCTCCTCTCTCCCCATTCTCTCCCCTCCCCTCTCTTCTCCCCCTCCTCCCCCCACCTCCCTCGCCCCCTCATTTCTCTCTACCCCTCTCCTCCTTCTCTCACCCCATCTCGCTCTCTCCCCCCTCTCTCCCTCCTCTCTCTCTCCCCGTCTCTCCCCCTCTCTCTCCCCGTCTCCCTCCCCCACTCTCCCTCTCTTCCCTCCCCCTCTGCCTCTCACCCCCTTCTTCCCACGCTCGCCCCTCCTACAAACACCCTCCCTGCCCTTCACTCTTTCCCTTCTCCCCCTCTCTCCCCCGTCCCTCTCCCCCTCCCTCTCCCCTCCACTCTGCCCCTACTCTCTCTCCCCTCCTCTTCCGTCCCCTTGCCCCGCCCCTACCTTCTCCCACCTCCGCTACCTCCTCCTTCTCCCCTTTCTCTTCCTCTCCCGCTCTCTTCCCCCGCCTCTGCCCCTCTCCCTCTCTCGCCCGCCTCCGTCCCCCGTTCCCCACTACACCTCCCCCCTCTGACCCCCTCCCCCTCATCCCTATAGTCGCGCCTGCGCGTTGGGGGCTATGCGTCAGCGGATAGGGCGGGAATGGGTAAAAAGAAGTTAGGAAAAATATGAATCTAATATCAAGGGGGGTGGTTAGTGTGTGTGCGTTTGGTGGTTACGTGTGTGCGTGTGTGTTGGGGGGGGGGGGGGGGTCAGTGTGTGTGTGACGCCGCAGGCCGCCCCCTCCCACACCGCGCAACCGCACGTTGAGGGGACGGGACCCAACGGGCCCCACTTGGTCGAGTTTATACTAAAAATATATCCATCCATCCTTCGATTCAACCAGCTATCTCTAGGTTGATGGATGGACAGACGGATCAACACTCATGAACAGACAGATAGAATGAGAGGTGAGTTACAGCGAGGGGGCGACGAGAAGTGTGGGGACAGCCAAGCCGATAGGAGAGGAGGCAGATAAAGAGGTCGAGAGAAAGAGACAGAGACATAGGGTGAAAGAAAGCGCGAGCAGGTGGATAAACGACAGAAAAGATCTAGCGGTCGAGATATACTCAGAGAGATGGGGGAGCACCACAAGCATCTCACGGCCGAAGGGGGCGCTCAATGTCAGCGGATGAGGGAGTGAGGTTATTGTTTGTCTCACCCATTTATCTAAGTCGCTGTGTAGACTCCAGGCGCAGAAATACACGGCCGATGAACTATCCTTTAAGCCGGCGGAATGTAGGTAGAACTCGTTGTCGTTCGGTCTCTCTGCCGTAAAACCGTCCACCGGCGTCTGTGGCTGCACGCTCTTGGCTATTGGGGAGTAGAACAGGTTCTTTGGCCCCTCTCCAGGGTTTTGTCGGTACCAGAACATCCTATTGCTGCTGGTGGTACTGTCCTCAACAATACACGTCACCTCCACGTTTTGACCGGGAGATCCGGTCAGAGCGCCGGGAGACTGATGGACCGTCACCGACGTAGCATCTGGGAAAGAGACGGGGAGGCGATGAGTAAACGCGAAGCTCCGATGAAAAGAGGACGCGGAGAAAATAAAGTGATATCTGTCATCGATTAACTGATGATCTTAAAAGGTACAGCAAGGAAGAAAGACCCATAGACCGATAATGAAGGTAATAGTACTGCGTTCAAGTCCCTGGCGAAGCCACATTTGGAATGTAGTGAGCGGTTTAGTGGAGGAATATGATGGCTTTGGAGAGGGTTCAGAAGGGGTTTACGAGAATGATCGAGGGGATGATTGTGTTGACGTACGCAGTGCGTCTGGAGGCTCTGGACATGCACTCGCTGAGTTTAGAAGTATGAGGTGGATATGGAGCTATTTGAAACCTGCTAGATAATGATAGGTCTTGGTAGATTGGACATGGAGTGGATAAAAGTTTCCGGTAAAGAGAGTCTAGAACCCGGGACCTAGGCCGTACATTTATGATGCAGATGACGAGGAATTTCGTTAGCCAGAAAGTGGTGAAGCAGATGGTGGTGAAATTCACTGCCAGGGACGGTTGTAGAGGCCAAGTAATTGGGTATGTTTAAAGCGGAGAATAACATGTTCTGGATCGTTAAGGGCGCCAAACGTTACAGGGGTATGGCAGGAGAATCAGGTTGCGAGGAAAACATAGATGTGCCACGAATGGATACCGGAGCTGACGCGCTGGAGTGAATGGTCTAAATCTGCTCCTATATCATGTGAATTTCAACTTTTGGAGTCCAGGTCGACCATTGTTCATACATTCACACTAGTGCTATGTTATCCCACTTTCGCATCCACTCCCTGCTCATTTGCAGAGGGCTAATTACGCTACAAACCCCGCGCGCCTCTGAGATGTGGGAATAAATCGGAGCATCCGGAGGAAACCCAGGTGGGTCACAGGGAGAATGTGCAAACATCGTACACACAGCCAGCACCCCAGGTCAGCATCGAATCCGAGTCTTTGGTCACTATGCCACTCCCTAAGGAAGTAAACAACAGGATTGAATGCGAGAATAGGGCGGGATGGAGAGGGTGGAGTTGAGAGGGGCGAGGGTAGAGGGGAGTAGTTCCACCAGGGAAGAGTGTATAAAAAGGAAACATCGGAGCCGAAGATGGATTGTACCTAGTAAATTGGAAGAATGAGGTCAAAGAAAGGAGATGCGAAGCGGATATGAAAAGAGCGGCAAAGAAAGAGTCGTGTATTCACTTTCACTCACAATGGACCGAGAGGATCAGGCGCAGTATCAGAAGCATCTCTTCCGTGTCGTGTCTGTCAGTACTGAGAGCGGTGAGGGCAGGAGCGATGAATCTACTCACGTCAACCACGCACAATCCCCGCCCTAATTGAAACCGATTGTGACGCGGTCTGTTGGTCGGACACGCCTCCTCCCTCATTCGAACCAATCATCTTCAAGATGGGAGTCACTTCCCCTCCACCTCACCCTCTCTCCTTCTTCCTTAATCTCTGTATTTTTTCTACACCTCCATCTCTGTAATCCCACCCCCATCGGCCGCGTTAACGTTTTCTATTTTCACGGTCACTTTATTTGCCTCGGGTGATTGCAGATCTTCGCTCTGATCACCCCCAGGGCAAAACTTCCCCGCCTCTTTTCTATTGTTCGGCTGTTTGTCCGCTTCTTCATATATCCATCGGTCCATCAGTTTATCTCAATCTCTCTTTTCTAATCTTTACATCGCACTACTTATCTCTCCCCTTCACTTTCTAAAAGTCATCCACCTATCCTCTATCTCTCTCCATCTCCATCTTTATCTCTAGCTCACTCGACCTGACCTTGTTGCACCTCTATCTCTCTAATTATAATGATGTCTCCCTATCTATCTGCATTCTCTGTCTATCACTTCATATACATCTCTCTCTCTCTCTCTCCTCTCCTCTTCTCTCTCTCTCTCTCTCTCTCTCTCTCTCTCCTCTCTCTCTCTCTCTCTTTCTCCATCTCTCTCTCTCTCTCTCTCTCTCTCTCTCTCTCTCTCTCTCTCTCTCTCTCTCTCTCTCTCTCTCTCTCTCTCTCTCCATGTTTCTCTTTCTATATACCAATTGGAAATATACTTATCCATTTATTTATCCAAATAATCCACTCTTGCCAATTCTTCCCAACTCAAAACATAGTTAAAATAATAAAAACAGAGGCAGCCACAGAGCTGGTACCAGATGAAGATGCTTCTACGTCACGGTATTATGGCCTTTTGGAGACCACAACAATCCCTGCTCACACGCTCATACCCGTTTTATGTTATCCCATGTTCTCCTCCACTACCTATACGCGGGGTCCAATTTGCAGAGGGTCAATTCAGCTACTAACCCCGCACGTCTTTGGGATGTGGGAAAAAACCGGACCAATGTCCAGAGGAGACCCTTGGCGCGTCACAGGCAGAACGTGCCCTGCACACTCAAACATAGTTAAAAGGTCAGGATCGAAACAGAGGCAGCCACAGAGCTGGTACCAGATGAAGATGCTTCTACGTCACGGTGTTATGGCCTTTTGGAGACCACAACAATCCCTGCTCACACGTTCATACCCGTTTTATGTTATCCCCACGTTCTCCTCCACTCCCTCGATCCCATGAGAGGGGAATTCATCTGCAAACCCGGAAGAGTGATGTGGGAAAAAAACGGACAGTCCAGAGGAGGAGAGGCGTGTCACAGGGGAGAACGGGCGGGCACACAGACAGGAACACGCGGTCAGATCGAAAACGGGAGCTCTGGCGGCGGGGAGCGGAGCCCGGAGCGGCGCCACTTTGCGGAGAGCGGATAGCGGAAGCGGGGAGCGGAGAGCGTTAGAGGCGGATGAGCGGGGGAGCGGAGAGCGGAGAGCGGGGAGCGGAGAGCGGAGAGCGGGGAGCGGGGAGCGGAGAGCGGGGAGCGGAGAGCGGAGAGCGGGAGAGCGGGGAGCGGGGAGCGGGGAGCGGGGAGCGGGGAGCGGAGAGCGGAGTGGTTGCAACAGAGAAGAGCGTGAAGTAAAGAACAATCGGAGACGAAGCCGGATTGTGACCAATTGAAAGAACGAGGTCAAGGACCGCGATGCGCAGTAGAAATGAAGAAAATGCTAATAGGGACAGCGTAGTTTGTTCACTTTCGCTCACAGTGGACGGAGAGGATCGGGAGGAGTATCAGAAGCATCTTTCTTCCGTGTCTGTTCTCCCAGTACTGAGAGCTGTGAGGACAAGAGTGATGAATCCACTCACGTCAAACTCGCTCTTCGCCCATCTCTCAGAAAACCTTGCTTACGAGGGATATGGGTTGGACACGTCCCTCGTTCATTCGGACCAATCCTCTTAAAGATGAGAGCACTTCCCTTCCTTCGAATCCCCCCCCCCCCCCCTTCATTAGTTCATTCTTCATCTCTGTAGCTTGTTTACCTTCACCCCGACAACTCCTCCATCACAATCTGTACACCGATCCTGCCTTCTCCCCATATCCCCATTTAATAAATCAAATCACAAGAAGGTCATGCCGAACTTCTACCAACACATCACGTGTGCCACCCGGAGCGAGGCAACTTTGGACCGCTGCTACACACCGTTTAGGAAAGGCTACAAGGCCGTTTCACTCCCTCCCCTAGGAAAATCTGACCACGCTGCCATTTTCCTGTTGCCGGAGTATAAACAGAGGATAGTTCGGGAAGCGGTAGAGACGAGGGACGTAAAGCGATGGTCCGACCAGTCAGAGGCCATGCTGCAAGGTGCACTGAATGATGTCGACTGGAATATGTTCGAAGCAATGTCCGGTGACGTCAGTGAGTTCGAGGAAGCAGTCATGGACTTCATCGCAACAGTTATCGACAACATCGTCCCCACGGTAATCGTAAGCACCTTTCCGAACCAAAAACCCTGGGTAGACAGGTCTGTTCGTGTGGCCCTGAATGCTCGCACCGCTGCCTACAACTCGGGCCTGGCATCAGGAAACATGGACATCCACAAGGCAGAGTCCTACCGACTGCGAAGGGCGGTGAAGGACGCAAAGAGAAGGTACAGGGACAAGATGGAATTACAGATGGAGCAGTAGGACACCAGGAGCCTGTGGCAGGGGCTACGGATTGTAACCAACTACCGGAGCACCCCTCCCTCATCCGCAAGTGCCGGCACCTCCCTAGCTGATGACCTGAACTCCTTTTACGCTCGTTTCGAGAGGGGCAACACCACCCCAGGTCTGCCGACTATCGACAATACCGCAAGCGGCTTGTTACCAAAGCTGAAGGGAGGAATGTGCACACATTCTCGCTGTCCGAGCACGACGTGAGGAGGGCTCTGACACGGGTGCACGAGAAAAGCTGCAGGCCCCGATGGCATCTCGGGGCGAGTACTCAAGTCCTGTGCTACGCAGCTAGCTCCAGTGCTCACTACATTATTCAACCTCTCCCTGGACAAGTCCGTGGTCCCTGCCTGCTTCAAAAAATCCATCATTGTACCGGTACCAAAAAATGCCTCCCCAGCCTGCCTGAATGACTACCGTCCGGTGGCTCTTACCTCGGTAGTCATGAAATGCTTTGAGAGGCTGGTGAAGAATCACATCTGCGCCTTCCTCCCTCGGAACATGGACCCGTTGCAGTTCGCATACCGTCCGAACAGGTCCACGGACGATGCGGTCTCCCAGGTCTTGCACACCGCTCTCTCCCATCTGGACAGCCAGAAGGGGGGCTACGTGAGGATGCTGTTCATAGACTACAGTTCAGCCTTCAACACGATAGTCCCCACCAGACTGGCCAGGAAGCTAATGGGATTAGGGTTCAACACCTCCCTGTGTGCCTGGGTCCTGGACTTTCTCATCGCCAGGCCCCAGCTAGTCAAGATGGGAGGGAATATATCGAAGTCCCTCACCCTGAGCACATGATCGCCCCAGGGTTGCGTCCTCAGCCCCCTATTGTACTCCCTGTACACACATGACTGTGTGGCTAGGTTCAGCTCCAACTCAATAATTAAGTTTGCTGATGACACTGTGGTGGTGGGCCTGATCTCAGACAACGACGAGAAGGCCTACCAGGAGGAGGTGGCTGATCTAGCACTCTGGTGCCAGGATAACAGCCTCCTCTTGAACATCAAAAAACCGAAGGAGCTGATCATGGACTTTAGGAGGGCACATCATCCGAGGACGTGCATTCCATTGAGGATAAATGGGGATCCTGTGGATAGGATGAACTGTTTTAAATATCTGGGAGTCCACATCTCCGAGGATATGACATGGGCATCGCACGCCTCAGCTCTCGTGAGTAAGGCAAGGCAGCGCCTTTACCACCTCAGGCAATTGAGGAGATCCAGAGTGTCTCCGAGGATCCTCCAGTGCTTCTACGCAGCGGCGGTGGAAAGCATCTTGTCCGGGAACATTACCATCTGGTTTGGGAATTGCTCTGCCAAGGACAAGAAGGCTCTGCAGAGAGTAGTGCGTTCGGCCGAACGCACTACGGGAACTTCACTCGCACTCCTGCAGAACTATACAACAGGAGGTGCAACTCCAGAGCAAATAAAATCATGTGAGACCTCTTCCACCTCTGCAACGGACTGTTCCAGCTGCTACGGGCAGGCAAACGCCTCCATTGCCATGCGGTGAGAACGGAGAGGTTGAGAAGGTGTTTCTTCCCAGAGGCCATTCGGACTGTAAACGCCTATCTCACCAGGGACTAACTCTACTGAACGTTTTTCCTTCCATTATTTATTATGTAAAATAATATGCGTGTTATGATTGTGTTTATAATTTGTTCGGTTGTTTGGTTGTTTGTCTTTTGCACAAATGTCCGCGAACATTGCCACTTTCATTTCACTGCACATCTCGTATGAGTATGTGACAAATAAACTTGACTTGATGACTTGATATCGCTTGATTGCACAAACCCTGAGAACCCTATCTTACTCCTTTTTTAATACATCCAGTGATTTTCCCTCGACTGTCTTCTGGGGCAGATCATTCCACAAGATCCACTCACTGTGTGAAAAGGTGTGGCCTCGTCTCAGTTATAAGTGGCCTACCCGTTTTTCTTAAACTGTGGTCCCTGGTTGTGGACTCCCTTAATACTGGTATATGTGTCTATAAGATATCCTCTCGTCCTTCAAAATTCCAGTGTATACAATCATAGTCGTTCTATTATTTCATCGTATGTGGGAAGGAAGGAAGGAAGGAAGGAAAGAAGGAAGGAAGGAAGGAAGGAAGGAAGGAAGGAAGGAAGGAAGGAAGGAAGGAAGGAAGGAAGGAAGGAAGAAGAAGGAAGGAAAGGAAGGAAGGAAAAGGGAAGGAAGGAAGGAAGGAAGGAAGGAAGGAGGAAAGAAAGGAAGGAAGAGGAAGGAAGGGAAGGAAGGAAGGAAGGAAGGAAGGAAGGAAGGGAGGAAGGAAGGAAGGAAGGAAGGAAGGAAGGAAGGAAGGATGGAAGGAAGGAAGGAAAGGAAGGAAGGAAGGAAAGGAAGGTAGGAAGGGGGGGGGGGGGGAGGAGGGAAGGAAGGGGAAGGGGGAAAAGGAAGGAAGGAAGGAAGAAGGAAGGAAGGAAGGAATGAGGAAAGGAAGGAAGGAAGGAAGGAAGGTAGGAAGGAAGGAAGGAAGGAAGGAAGGAAGGAAGGAAGGAAGGAAGGAAGGAAGGAAGGAAGGAAGGAAGGAAGGAAGGAAGGAAGGAAGGAAGGAAGGAAGGAAGGAAGGAAGGAAGGAAGGAAGGAAGGAAGAAAGGGGAAGGGAAGGAGGAGGGGAAGGAAGGAGGAGAAAGAAGGAAGGGAAACAGAAGGAAGGAAGGAAGGAAGGAAGGAAGGATGGAAGGAAGGAAGAAGGAAGGAAGGAAGGGGAAGGAAGGAAGGGGAAGGAAGGAAGGAAGGAAGGAGGAAGGAAGGAAGGAAGGAGGAAGGAGGAAGGAAGGAAGGAAGGGCGAGGAGGAAGGAAGGGAGGAAGGAAGGTAGGAAGGAAGGAAGGAAGGGAGGAAGGAAGGAAGGGAGGAAGGAAGGAAAACAAAGAAAGGAGGAAGGAAGGAAGGAGAAAGGAAGAAAGAAAAAGAAAGGCAGAAAGAAGAAAGGAAGGAAGGAAGGAAGGTACAGGATATTGAGTTGGATGTTCAGCCATGATCATATACACATAGACACGTAGAAACATGACAATAGATGCAGGAGTAGACTATTGACGGTGAATATGAAATGAAGGTATTTAAAGACTGCATGGATGAACTACAAAAATTGTTCATCCCAGTTTGGCAAAGGAGGGAGATAGAAGACGGGGAATTACAGACCAGTTAATCTAACATCGGTAGTGGGAAAACTGCTAGTCAGTTATTAAATATGGGATAGCAGCACATTTGGAAAGTGGTGAAATCATTGGACAAAGTCAGCAGGGATTTACGAAAGGTAAATCATGTCTGACGAATCTTATAGCATTTTTCGAGGATGTAATTAGTAGAGTGGATAAGGGAGAACCGGTGGGTGTGTTATATCTGGACTGTCAGAAGGCTTTCGACAAGGTCCCGCATAAGAGATTAGTATACAAACTTAAAGCACACGGTATTGGAGGTTCAGTATTGATGTGGATAGAGAACTGGCTGACAGACAGGAAGCAAAGAGTAGAAGTAAACGGGTCCTTTTCAGGATGGCAGGCAGTGACTAGTGGGGGACCACAAGGCTCAATGCTTTGACCCCAGCTATTTAAAATATATATTAATGATTTGGACGAGGGAATTGAATGCAACATCTCCAAGTTTGCGGATGACACGAAGCTGGGATGCAGTATTAGCTGTGAGGAGGATGCTAGGAGGCTGCAGGGTGACTTGGATACGTTGGGTAAGTGGGCAAATGCATAGCAGATGCAGTATAATGTGGATAAATGTGAGGTTATCCACTTTGACGGCAACGACAGGAAAGTAGATTATTATTTAAATGGTGGCCGATTGGGAAAACGGGAGATGCAACGAGACCTGGGTGTCATGGTACACCAGTCATTGAAAGTAGGCAGGTACAGGTGCAGCAGGCAGTAAAGACAGCGAATGGTATGTTAGCTTTCATTGCAAAAGGATTTGAGTATAGGTGCAGCGAAGTTCTACTGAAGTTGTACAGGGACTTGGTGAGACCACACCTGGAGTATTGCGTACAGTTTTGGTCTCCAGATCTGAAGACATACATTCTTGCCATAGAGGGGGTACAGAGAAGGTTCAGCAGACTGATTCCTGGGATGTCAGGACTATCTTATGAATAAAGACTGATAGACTGTTATACTCGCTAAAATGTAGAAGATTGAGGGGGGATCTTATAGAAATTTAGAACATTCTTAAGGGGTTGGACAGGCTAGATGTAGGAAGATTGTTCCCGATGTTGGGGAAGTCCAGGACAAGGAGTCACAGTTTAAGTATAAAGGGGAAATCCTTTAGGACCGAGATGAGAAAAACATGTTTTCACTCAGAGCGTAGTGAGTCTCAGGAACTTTCTGCCACAGAATGTAGTAGAGGCCAGTTCATTGGCTATATTTAAGAGGGAGTTAGATGTGGCCCTTGTGGCCAAGGGGATCAGGGGGTATGGAGAGAAGGCAGGTACAGGATACTAAGTTGCATGATAAGCCATGATCATATTAAATGGCGGTGCAGGCTCGAAGGGCCGAATAGTCTACTCCAGTACCTACTTTATATGTGTCTATGTTTCTATTCGGCCCTGCACCGCCATTCAATCTGAAGGAAACAAAACGTGCAATACGGGGTGAAAGACGAAGTACGAGGGGAAGCTGGCCAGGTATATAAAGAAGGATAGTAAAACGTATATAGGTATGTTATGGGAAGAGAGTAGCAACATCAGATGTGGGTCCCTTGAAGGCAGACATGGGTGAAATTATTACATGGAACAAGGAAATGGCATCGGAGTTGAACAGGTACTTTGGACCTGTCTTCGCCAAGGAAGACACAAACAATCTCCCAGAAGTACTGGAGGACAGAGGATCAGAGGGGATAGAGGAACTGAATAAAATTACCATTAGGCGAGAAATCGCATTGGGTAGTATTGATGGATGATAAATCCCCTGGGTCTGCAACCCAGGATCCTCAGGGAGGTGGCTCTAGGAATAGTGGACGCGCTGGAGATCATTTTCCAATGTTCAACAGGTTCAGGATCAGTTCCTGTGGATTGGAAGATAGCTAATGTTACCCACTTTTCAAGAAAAGAGCGAGAGAGAAAACGGGGAATTACAGAACAGTTAGCCTGACGTCGGTGGTGGGAAAGATGTTGAAGTCAATTATTAAATAGGTATTAATGGGTATTCTGGATAGCAGTAAAAGGATTAGGCCAAGTGAGCATTGATTTATGAAAGGAAAATCATGCTTGACTAATGTTCTGGAATTTTTGAGGATGTGACAAGCAAAATGGATGAAGGGGAGCGAGTGGATGTAGTGTATCAAGACTTTCAGAAAGCCTTTGATAAGGTCCCGCTTGGGACACTAGTGACTAAAATTAGAGGACATGGTATTCGGAGTAGGGTGTCATCGTGGATAGAAAATTGGTTGGCAGAGAGGAAGCAAAGAGTAGGAGTAAGCAGGTACTTTTCAGAATGGCAGTCCCTGATGAGTGTAGTGCCGCAAGGCTCGGTGTTAGGGCCGCAACTGTTTAACATATATTAACGATTTGGAAGAGGGAATTAGGAGCAACACTAGCAAGTTTGCAGATGACACAAAGCTGGGTGGCAGTCTGAACTGTGAAGAGGATGTTAGGAGTTTGCGGGGTGACCTGAACAGGTTGATTGTGTGTTCAGATGCGTGGCAGATGCAGTATAATATGGATACATATGAGGTTATCCACTTTAGTGGCAAAAGCAAGGGGGTAGATTATTATCTCCATGCAGTTAGATTAGGTAAGGGGGAGGTAAAGCCGTGTGCGGACGCGGCGCCGCCAGAGAAGAATCCGAAGCAAAGAAGTGGAAGCCAAAGAAACGAATAGAAACGAGGCTGAACGCCAATTAATCGATGTAGTCCGAAGACGAAACGCCTACTAACCGAAAGGATGGGACGCCTAAATGCATCTAACCGAAACGGCGGAACGCCTAAAAGCCAACGAACCGAAAGGCTGCGTCGCTTAAAAGCAAACTTACGGAATGGCCACTCTGTCGAAACGCCACCTATCCGAAAGGCGGCTTCGGCTCCAGGCCAAAGGACCGACTGCCGCTCAACAGAACATTCCAATAATTAACTCGTTCCCAATGTTGGGCGAGTCCAGAACCAGGGGCCACAGTCCTAGAATGAAGGGGAGGCCATTTAAGACTGCGGTGAGTAAACACGTTTTCACCCAAAGAGTTGTGAATTTGTGGGATTCCCTGCAACAGATGGCAGTGGAGGCCAAATCACTGGATGAATTTAAGAGAGAGTTAGATAGAGATCTCTCTCTCTCTGTATCTCTGTCTCTACCTCTCTCTTTCTCTATTAACATCTCCATACCCTACGATTGTTTTCACACTCTATCCATGAACGTCACATAAAGCAATTCTGCTGCGAGCAGAGTGGAGTAACAGGTGCGGGGAGGTGGAACTTCATACCACATCAGAGCTTTGTTCTCTCATTGATTATTCGCCTTGGATCACGGAACCGCGAGATATCAGGTGGGCGGGTAATTGTCACAGATAGACAGGCAGATCGAGAGGCAGAAAGACAGATCGTGAGATAGAGGGAGAAATGATTGGATGGATAGATAAGAACATCGACAGATCAATTGTTAGATCGAGAAAGAGGGACAGATGAACACATCGATAAATAGACAAGGAGATCTAGACATGGAAAGAGACAAAAGTGGAAAAGGGACAGATATTATGCGAGGTAGGGGGAGGGATATAGATATTGGTAGAGAGTAACGAGAGGCAGAGCGAGATGGAGATATATATATATATATTTCTGCATTACCTGAAAGGAGTGTCGTGATCCCTTGATGGGGTCAAGGGAGGGGGTATAGGGACAGATGTTGCATCTCCTGTAGTCGCGTGGGAAAGTACCTGGGGGTAAGCATGTTTTTGGGTGGGAAGACATGAGGGAACCAGAAAACTACGTAATAGGAACGGCCTTTTTCGTAGAACGGAAAGGGTTGGAGATGGGACGGCGTTTCTAGATGGAGGTGGCAAAAATGTCAGGGCATTATCTGTTGTTTGCGAAGGCTGAAGGGGTGAAAGGTAAGGACTAGAGGGACCATGTCCATGTTGCGACTTGGAGCAGGAGGAGAATGAGCGGAGCAGTGCGAAACCGAGGAGTTCCAAGACCGACAGACATACAGGGAGTCATGGCGTGATGGTCAGGATTGTGAGGGAAAGAGGAAGCGGAGTCTAAGGTGGATTGAAATCGAGTCTATCTGAGGTAAGAGGTCAAAGAAAAGCGATGTGATGAAGGAAGAGTGCAGCAAAGAAAGACTCGTTTGATCACCAATTCACAGTAGACGGAGCGGATGAGACCGGCCAGCAGGGTCTGCTCTTTCAGTTCTGAGAGTTGAGTGCGCTGGAGCGATGATCCGACACGTCGATCTCGCACTTTGGCCATCTCTCGGATATCCATGGTTACATTCGTTACGATTTCCTTCCAGGTGAATGTGACTTCCGTGCTGCCGAATCCTCATCTCTCTTTCGTCTCATTCTTTTCCATCTACTATTCTATATCTATTTATCTTTCGCGTTATGAACGTGTCTGTGCTTCGCTGTTTCTATATGTACCTCAATCTTTCTCTTCGCTGTCTCTCTCTATGCCTATATCTCTTTCCAACTCTTTATATCCATCACGATATATCTCTTTCTTTCTTCTCTATATCTCCCTATCTAGCCTCTCTCTCAGTCTCCCTCTCTCTCCCTCTCTCTGTCTCTCTGTCTCTCTGTCTCTCGCTCGCTCTCTCGCTCTCTCTCTCTGTCTCTCTGTCTTGCATTGGTAGATATGTTCATGTACATAAACTCGCGATAGGCCTATAGCCCTTTATTAATGTATGCACGTTCTTGCAGCTGTAAGCAGTACAACACAGTAGCAAGTTTAGTAATTCGATATTAATTTGTTAGTGTTGCTTAATGTTAATTAGTGTGTGCTTGCATATGTGCATGTTGGTCATTCGCCGTCTCTCAGGTTATGGCATGCTGTTACGTATTGTGCACCAAGATAATCGGTATTTCCTTCGCCAAGGATTATTCTTAGTTCTCTCTCCCTCCCCCCCCCTTCATCTCTCTCTCTCTCTCTATCCACTCTCTCTCTCTCTTTCTCTCTCTCTCTCTCTCTCTCTCTCTCTCTCTCTCTCTCTCTCTCTCTCTCTCTCTCTCTCTCCTCTCTCTCTCTCTCTCTCTCTCCTCTCTCTCTCTCTCTCAGTCTCACGCAATCCATACATATATATGAATGTGAACTGTGTGTAGTATTATGCACATTGTCTTCACCTCACAAACTACTGCTTTATCTACGACTGTGTTTAGCACTTCTTTTCCTGTTGGTTAATCTGTCCTCATCTCTGCCTTTATGTGGCAGAATTACGCCCCTCTATCAATCTTCAGTCACATCTGCCTCCCTCATGTTCACATTCGCCCTATGTCTCTAACCATCACGGCTAAAACGACAGTAAACAACTCCTCAGCGAGAGAACCGAGTGACAGGTGCCGGAAGTAGAACTAGATACCAGGCCAGAGTCACCTGCTACCGGATTCTATTTGTCCCTGTCTGCCGCACAGCGTTCTTCCATTGGTTATTCTAACGAATGGCTGAACTGCGAGATGTCTGGTGGCTGGATAATTACCTTTCACAGACAAACAGGCAGATAGGGAGACATAGTGGGTGGTGTGTGGCAGAGAGAGAGAGAGGAGAGGGGGGGGGGGGGGGGGGGGGGGACAGTGGAGAGACAGTGGAGAAAAAGATAGTGTGAAATTGGGAGACATTGAGCAGCGGAGAGAGATGAAAAAGATAGAAGGCGGAGATAAAGAGAAAAGTGGGCGCGAGCAGTAGACGCCTCGCAGCTCCGCGAAGAAGCCGGGCGGTTGATGCCCGCGGCGGAACTCTGGGTCGGCGCCGCATAGAGGTCATGAGTGGACTCAGTGGCGGTCGGCGTGGAGGTCGTGCCGGCAGTTGTGTTCGGCGGTAGTTGAGGGCGCCGGCTTTCTATATCACGCCTGCGAAGCTGTCGGCGTGCTGCTCAGGTCGTTGGTCGATGAGGAACTGGAACAGGACGGGAACATAGGAAGCTCCATCATGGGGAACACGTCGTGGGAGGAGGGGCTGGGAGAACAAAGGATGACTCGGTGTCTCGATACTTTGTTACTTTCTTGGCGTCCTATATGTGGCGGAATATCACTCTGATCTGTCACAATGAATTATCATACATTCATTCATTTCAGAGACTTTGAGAGATAAACAGAGAGATATAGATATTGAGGGAGGTAGAGAGGGAAATAAATAGAGGGATATATAGGCAGAGGTAGAGGACGTTAGACTGATAGGCAGAGAGAAGAGCGGAAGGGCAGAATTCACAAGAGGCAGATGAAGAGACCGCGATAAATGAGAAAAGTAATGCGCAGTGGGCACTAGGGGAGGGTCCGGGTCACGGTAGAAAGGAGACAGTGATTAATGAGGAACTAGACCAGGGGAGGATTCGGTGGAAGAGAAGTGACCCCCACCTGGAAAACAATTGTTCCGAATGAATTAGGCGGCGTCTGGAGCGTGATCCGTTCAAGCATGGATGCATAGGTATTTCAAGATCTGTACGCATGGATGATGGATAGACAAGTCACTTTGTCACTCGCGGACAGTAACCGCCCACTCGGGTCCTCTGTTGGTATATCTATCCATCTATATCCCTCTTTCCCTTTCTCCATATTTCCAACTAATTCTTATTATCACCATCTATTACAATATCTATCTATCCATCATATTACAATATTACATCATATTACATCATATACATCTCTGTAACCTCTGCTGATATTGATCCTCAAATTAACCTCCCAGTCATCCATAAATCAATCCATTTATCCAAAATATATCCGCCCATTCTTCGATTTAAACCAGCGATCTCTAAATCGAGGGGTTAACGGGCCGATAAACACTACTAAACAAACAGGTAGACTGAAGGGTGAGTTACAGCGAGGACGGGCGTCGTAGAATTGTGGGGACAGGAAGGCCGAAAGGAGAGACAGGGAGAGAACTACAGAGAGACGGAGAGAGAGAGGTTGAAAGAAAGCGCGAACTGCTGGATAAAGGACGGAAAAGATTTTGGGAGAAGAGATGGGACAAGGTAACAGGACAAAAATCTCATTGTCGAATTGGACGCTCACTATCAGCGAATGAGGGAGTGAGGTTTTTGTGTGTCTCCCCCGTTTGTCAAAGTCGCTGTGTAGACCCAGGCGCAGAAATACATAGCCGATGCATTCGCCTCCAGGACGGAGGACTTTAGGGAGAACTCGTTGCCCGTTGGCCTTTCTGCTGTAAAACCATCCACCGGCGACGTTGGTTGCACGATCCCAGCTGCTATAGAGTAGAACAGGTCGTGTGGCCCTTGTCCCGGGTTTTGTCTGTACCAGTACATGTAAACGCTGGTACTGTCCGGTATAATGCACGTCACCTCCACGTATCGGCCGGGAGATCCGGTCAGAGCGCCGGGAAACTGATTAACCGTAACCGAGGTAGCATCTGGGAAATAAACAGGGAGGCGGTGAGTAAACATGGACCGGCGGTGCAAAGACGAAGGGGAGAAAATACAGTGATGTCTGCCATCGATTGATTGAATTGTCTGAAAGCTACAGCAATGTTTGGCCCAACAAAACGTATTATTTAATGATATAATATTGAGTTTTTATAAATCGCTATTGAGGCCACATTTCGAATGTAGTGAGCGGTTTTGGGGAGGGTTGTGCTGGCGTTGGAGAGGGTCCAGAGGAGGTTTACGAGAATGATTTGGGGGGGGGGGGGGGGGGGTGATTTGATTAACGTATGGGGTGCGTTTGGAGGCTCTTGGCCAGCTCTCTCTGGAGTTTTGAAGGATGAGGGTAACAGGGGATAGCAAACTCTTTGAAAATTATCGGATAATGAGAGGCCTTGATAGTTTGGACGTGGGGTGGAATTTTCCAGTGATGGAAATAGATGAGCCACGTTTGAATGACGGAGCAGAATTGCATCATTCAAGATCAAGTTCTCGCTTATTGTCACTTCACCAACTAAATGACAGTGACATTTCTGTACCATGCAGTCATACTAAGTGAAAGGAACACAATATACAAATAAAATACAAAGTAACATAAACATCCACCACAATGGAATCGCCATTCTTCACAGTGATGGAAGACAATACAGTTCAGTCATCTTCCTCTTTTGTTCAATCGTGTCGGGGCCTTGAACCCTCCGCACTTTCCGTTGCCGACGGTCCGATGTTCAAGCCCTCTCCTCGGGATGATTGAAACCCCGCCATCGGGAGGAATTGCAACATTCCGCGGCATGAGAATAAACATTCAAAACATACTTAAAATAATAAAAAACAGAGGCAGCCATAGAGCTGGCGCACCCGATGCTTCTACGTCACGGTATTATGGCCTTTTGGAGACCACACCGATCCCTGCTCACACGCTCATACTCGTTCTATTTTATCCCACTTTCTCCTCCACTACCTATACGCGGGGTCCAATTTGCAGAGGGTCAATTCAGCTACTAACCCCGCACGTCTTTGGGATGTGGGAAAAAACCGGACAGTCCAGAGGAGACCCCGGCGTGTCACAGGCAGAACGTGCAAACTGCACACAGATAGACAACACGCAAGGTCAGGATCGAAACCGGGTCTCTGGCGACTGTGAAGCGGTGCCCCTCCCGCTGCGCCACTTTGCTACCCCATAAGGAAGTAAACTACAGGATTAAAGGCGATATGATGATGGGATGGAGAGCGAAGAGCGGAGAGCGGAGAGCGGAGAGCGGAGAGCGGAGAGCGGAGAGCGGAGAGCGGGGAGAGCGGGGAGCGGGGAGCGGAGAGCGGAGAGCGGAGAGCGGGGAGCGGGGAGCGGGGAGCGGAGAGCGGGGAGCGGGGAGCGGAGAGCGGAGAGCGGAGAGCGGAGAGCGGGGAGCGGAGAGCGGAGGGGTTGCAACAGGGAAGAGCGTGAAGTAAATAAAATCGGAGACGAAGCCGGATTGTGATCAATTGAAAGAACGAGGTCAAAGAACGGCGATGCGCAGTAGAAATGAAGAAAATGCAAATAAGGACAGCGTAGTTTGTTCACTTTCGCTCACAGTGGACGGAGAGGATCAGATGCAGTATCAGAAGCATCTTTCTTCCGTGTCTGTTCTCCCAGTACTGAGAGCGGTGAGGAAAGGAGTGATGAATCCACTCACGTCAAACTCGATCTTTGCCCATCTCTCAGAAAACCTTGCTTACGGTGATTATGAGTTGGACACGCCCCTCCTTCATTCGGACCAATCTTCTTACAGATGAGAGCACTTCCCTTCCTCCGAATCCTCCCCTTCATTAGTTCCTTCTTCATCTCTGTAGCTTGTTTACCTTCACCCCGCCAACTGCTCCATCACAATCTGTACCCCGTTCCTGCCTTCTACCCATATCCCTTGATTCCACTAACCTGAGAGCTCAATCTAACTCAATTTGAATACATCCAGTATCCGTCGACTGTCTTCTGGGGCAGATCATTCCGCAAGTTCCACTAACTGTGTGAAAAGGTGTGGCCTCGTCTCAGTTCTAAATGGCCTACCCGTTTTTCTTAAACTGTGGCCCCTGGTTGTGGACGCCCTTAATACTGGTATATGTGTCTATAAGATCCACTCTCGTCCTTCAAAATTCCAGTGAATACAATCCTAGTAGTTTTATTCTTTCATCAAATGTGTTACCTCAGTCTTAAATAACGTCCCCTTTATTCTAAGACTGTGGTCCCTGGTGCTGGACTCGACCAACATTGGAAACATTTTCCCTGCATCTAGCTTGTCCATTCCTTTTATAATGTTATATGTTTCTGTTGATGACCCAACAATTTTACAGTTGCGGCCCCAACACCGAGCCTTGCGGCACTCCAGTCGCCACTGCCTGCCATTCTGAAAAGGACCCGTTCACTCCTACCCTTTGCTTTCGGTCTGCCAACGAATGTTTTATGCATGTCAACACCCTACCACCAATACCATGTGCTCTAATTTTAGCCACCAGTCTACCGTGCGGGACCTTATCAAAAGCTTTATGAAAGTCTAGATACACTACATCCACTTGCACCCCTGCATCCATTTTACTTGACACATCCCCAAAGAATTCCAGAAGATTAGTCAAGCATGGTTTCCCTTTCATAAATCCATGTTGACTTGGACTAATCATTTTACTGCTATCCAAACGCCCCATAATTACCTCTTTAATAACTGACTCCAGCATCTTTCCCACCACCGAAGTCAGGCTAACTGGTCAGTAATTCCCCGGTTTCTCTCTCGCTCCTTTCTTGAATGTGGGATAACATTAGCTATACTCCAATCCACATGGACTGATCCCGAAGCTATTTAACATTGTAAAATGATCAGCATTATTTCTAGAGCCACCTCCCCGAGGACCCTGGGATGCAGATCATCAGGTCCAGGGGATTTACCATCCTTCAGACCCATGAGCCCACCCAATACTATTGCCCGCCTAATGAAAATGTCTTTCAGTTCCTCTACCCCCTTAGACCCTCTGTCCTCCGGTACATCTGGGAGATTGTTTGTGTCTTCCTTAGTGAAGACAGATCCGAAGTACATATTCAACTCTTCTGCCATTTCGTTGTTGCCCATAATAATTTCACCACTGTCTGACTTCAAGGGACCCACATTGGACGTTGCTACTCTTTTCCCTTAACATATCTAAAACGTATTTTACTGTCCTTCTTTATAGTCCTGACCAGCATCCTTTCGCCCTTCATCTTTTCAGCCGCCATTGCCGATTTTGTTTCCCTCTGTTGTCCTATGAAGATTTCCCAATCTTCTTGATTTCGGCTACTCTTTGCTGTGTTATACATATTTTCTTTCCGTTTTATTTTATCCCTGCTCCCCTTAGAATCTCTCTTCCTTTTTGGAATGAAATGATCCTGCGTCTGCAGGATTATGCCCAGAAATTCCTGCTATTACTGTTCCACCGTCATTCCTGCGCAGTCACCTTTGCTGGCAAAGAGGAAGCAAAGAGTAGGAGTAAACGGGTCATTTTCAGAATGGTAGTCAGTGACTAGTGGGGTACCGCAAGGCTCAGTGCTGGGACCCCAGCTATTTACAATATATATTAATGATTTGGAATTGAATACAACATCTCCAAGTTTGCAGATGACACGAAGCTGGGGGGCAGTGATAACTGCGAAGAGGATGCTAGGAGGCTACAAGGTGACTTGGATAGGCTGGGTGAGTGGGCACATGCATGGCGGATGCAGTATGATGTGGATAACTGTGAGGTTATCCACTTTGATGGCAAAAACAGGAAAGTAGACTTTTATCTAAATGGTGGCCGATTGGGAAAAGGGGAGATGCAACGATACCTGGGTATCATGGTGCATCAGTCATTGAAAGTAGGCATGCAGGTGCAGCAGGCAGTGAATAAAGCGAATGGTATGTTATCATTCATAGCAAAACGATTTGAGTATAAGAACAGTGAGGTTCTACTGCAGTTGTATAAGGTCTTGCTGAGACCACACCTGGAGTATTGCGTACAGTTTTGTTCTCCAAATCTGAGAAAATCCTGGGATGTCATGACTTTAATATGAAGAAAGAATGGATAGACTCGGCTTGTACGCGCTAGAATTTAGGAAATTGAGGGGGGATCTTATAGAAACTTACTAAATTCTTAAGGGGTTGGACAGGCTAGATGCAGGAAGATTGGGCCCGATATAGGGGAAGTCCAGGACAAGGTGTCTCAGTTTAAGGATCAAGGGGAACCCCTTTAGGACCGAGATGAGAAAAACAGTTTTCAACACAGAGAGTGGTGAATCTCTGGAATTCTCTGCTACAGAAAGTAGTTGAGGCCAGTTCATTGGCTATATTTAAGAGGGAGTTAGGTGTGGCCCTTGTGGCTAAATGGATCAGGGGGTGTGGAGCGAAGGCAGGTACAGGATGCTGAGTTGGATGATCAGCCATGATCGTATTGAATGGCGGTGCAGACTCGAAGGACCGAATGGCCTACTCCTGCACCTAATGTCTATGTGTCTATGTTCAACTGCATCACTGACACTTCCAATTTAACGTTCTCGTTCTCAAATTGCCGACTAAAGCCATCATATTATGATCACTTCCTCCAAGCGGTTCCTTTACCTCGAGTTCTGTTATCAAATCTGCTTCATTGGACAACTCTAAATCCAGAATTGCTGTTT
>NW_026576715.1:0-73638 GCF_028641065.1 Leucoraja erinaceus | reverse complement strand
ATATATACACTACAGCCTTCAATCCCTGGCACATTTACTCTTCTATTGGGCCCTGCATACCTTCCAACAAGGTGATCATCCCTTTCTTAGGCCCAGCTTCAACCCATGTATCCTCACTGAACCCACTGTCCGTCAATTTCCCTCTGGCCACGCAGACATCACTAGGTCTTGCCCCTGCCAATTTTTCACATCTTGTTACCAAGAGCACCCAGTCTAACACCACCCCCCATACTAATCCCTTAAAACCCCCCCTCCTCACGAACACCCAC
Organism: Leucoraja erinaceus; assembly: GCF_028641065.1. NCBI lineage: Eukaryota > Metazoa > Chordata > Chondrichthyes > Rajiformes > Rajidae > Leucoraja > Leucoraja erinaceus. Next base: position 73,369 of record NW_026576715.1, on the reverse strand, counting down.
AAGCAATCACAGTACCTGGCTAAGTGCTCCGTTCCGCGCCCATGCTCTGCGTCCTGACCCCACCATCATCCTTGTCATGGTTATACCATCCTTCTGACCTCCTCCATTTACAAATGCCCAGAACAGTCCTGCCCATCAACCGTAGGCATCACCTTCGCTCCCCTCCGCCCCACTCAATGAGTTCCGGCGTCCAACCATGGACATATGAGCTGTTTCTCACATCTCCCACACCACCTCTGGCCAAGTTTTCTAAGGGACAGAGTCCTCAACCACCCAGTGGTGACCTCTTCTCCCTGATCCCACGAGTGCCCCTTCTCGATTGGACTCCCCCGGATGGCCTTTCCACCCTCTCTAGATCTTTTCATTTTCTAACTGCCAGCATGGTTGTCAACCATATTAACTTTTCCACTCCCTTCAACTACTCTAACCTCACCCCCTCTGAACATACAGCCCTCCGCTCACTCTGTAGGGATCCGTAGTTATAATCAAACGCGCCAACAAGGGAGATGACGTGATAGTCTGGCGCGATGATCAACTACCGGGCTGAGGCCAGGTGACAACTCTCAGACACCCTCCTCCTCCTTACCCTTGGGGCCGTGATCACACAGATGAGCACCAGGCCTTGATCTCTTTGACCATTTTTGATTTTATCACTTCCGGATGTCTGCCCTCCAAAGCCTCCAACAATATCGTCCCCCAGCCCCGCACGGCCCAGTTTTATCTTCTTTCCAAAATCCATAAACTGCCCTGCAGACCCATTGTTTCTGTCTGCTCCTGCCCCACTGAAATCATTTCCACAGACCTCAACTCCATCCTATCCAATCCTTTCCATCTATGTTTAAGTTCACATTATCCACCCTTCGTTTCTTGAATGACTTGTGTTTTCCAGGCTCCCACTCCCTCATCTTTACTTTGGAGGTTCAGTCACTCTGCACTTTCATCACCCATCAGGAAGGCCTTCAAGCCCTTTGTTTCTTACCTGCAAAGCCAGCCAATTTTGCTCTACTAACACTCTCCTTAGTTACGCATTTGATTTGGAAGTCCTCACCGTTGACAACTTCTCCTTTGAATCCTCCCACTTCCAAATCAAATGCGTAGCTATTGGCACTCGCATGGGCCCCAGCTATACCTGCCACTTTGTAGGGTTCATCGAACAATCCCTGTTCCAGGCGTACACGGCCCTATCCCGAACTCTACCTGCGCTATATTGACTTCTGCACCCATGCAGAACTCATGGACTCCATCATCTTCACCACCAATTTTCATCCTGCACTCAAATTCACCTGGACCATCGCAGACACCTCCCACCCCTTTCTTGATATCACCGTCTCCATCACAGGAGACAGACTATTGACCAACACCTATTACAAGGTACATGGATTGGACAGGTTGGGAGGGATATGGACCAAGCACAGGCAGGTGGGACTACTGTAGCTGGGACATGTTGACTGGTGTGGGCAAGTTGGGCCAAAGGGCCTGTTTCCATGCTGTATCACTAGATGACTAGTGTAGCTGGGACATGTTGGCCGGTGTGGGCGTTGGGTTGAAGGGCCTGTTTCCACACTGTATCACTATAACAATGAGCCATTATGTGCTCCACCCTTCATTGGTCATCCATATAACCATATAACAATTACAGCACGGAAACAGGCCATCTCAGCCCTACAAGTCCATGCCGAACAATTATTCTCCCCTAGTCCCATCTACCTGCACTCCGACCATAACCCTCCATTCCTTTCCCATCCATATACATATTTATTTTTAAATGTTAAAATCGAACCTGCCTCCACCACTTCCACAGGAAGCTCATTCCACACCGCTACCACTCTCTGAGTAAAGAAGTTCCCCCTCATGTTACCCCTAAACATCTGTCCCTTAATTCTGAAGTCATGTCCTCTTGTTTGAATCTTCCCTACTGGGAAAAGCTTGTCCACGTCAACTCTGTCTATCCCTTTCATCATTTTAAAGACCTCTATCAAGTCCCCCCTTAACCTTCTGCGCTCCAGAGAATAAAGACCTAACTTATTCAACCTTTCTCCGTAACTTAGTTGCTGAAACCCAGGCAACATTCTAGTAAATCTCCTCTGTACTCTCTCTATTTTGTTGACATCCTTCCTATAATAGGGTGACCAAAATTGTACACCATACTGCAGAATTGGCCTCACCAATGCCTTGTACGATTTTAACATTACATCCCAACTTCTATACTCAATTCTCTGATTTATAAAGGCTAGCATACCAAAATCTTTCTTTACCACCCTATCTACATGAGATTCCACCTTCAAGGAACTATGCAGTTATTCCTAGATCCCTCTGTTCACCTGCATTCCTCAATTCGCTACCATTTACCATGTACGTCATATTTTGATTTGTCCTGCCGAGATGTAGCACCTCACACTTATCAGCATTAAACTCCATCTGCCATCTTTCAGCCCATTCTTCCAAATGGCCTAAATCTCTCTGTAGACTTTGGAAATCTACTTCATTATCCACAACACCACCTATCTTAGTATCATCTGCATACTTACTAATCCAATTGACCACACCATCATCCAGATCATTGATATATATGATAAACCATTAATCTCTGGCGTCTCCCATTCAGCCACTGTTGAATCCATCTTGCTACTCCTGCATTTATACCCAACAATTGAACCTTCTTAACCAACCTTCCATGAGGAACCTTGTCAAAGGCCTTACTAATGTCCATATAGACAACATCCACTGCTTTACCCTCATCAATTTCCCTAGTAACCTCTTCAAAAAATTCAAGAAGATTAGTCAAACATGACTTTCCAGGCACAAGTCCATGTTGACTGTTCCTAATCAGGCCGTGTTTATTCAGATGCTTATATATATTACCTCTAAGTATCTTTTCCATTAATTTGCCCACCACTGAAGTCAAACTAACAGGTCTATAATTGCTAGGTTTACTCTTAGAACCCTTTTTAAACAATGGAACAACATGCGCAGTACGCCAATCCTCGGGCACTATTCCCCTTTCTAATGACATTTGAAATATTTCTGTCATAGCCCCGGCTATTTCTACACTAACTTCCCTCAATGTCCTAGGGAATATCCTGTCAGGACCTGGAGACTTATCCACTTTTATGTTTTTCAAAATTGTCAGTACTTCTTTTTCTTTGAATCTCATAGTATCCATAGCTACTCTACTAGTTTCCCTTACCTCACATAACTCAATATCCTTCTCCTTGGTGAATACCGAAGAAAATAAATTGTTCAATATCTCCCCCATCTCTTTTGGCTCTGCAGATATCTGTCCACTCTGTCTCTCCAATGGACCAATGTTATCCCTCATTATCCTTTTGCTACTAATATAGCTGTAGAAACCCTTTGGATTTACTTTCACCTTACTTGCCAAAGCAACCTCATCCTTTGCCAGGCTGCTTTGTTCGGCCTTTTCTTACCTACAGTCCCCTCCCCTCTACTTTCAATCTAAAGAATGGTCATGATCCAAAATGTCACCCATCCATTTTCTCCAGAGATACTGCGTGTCCCGCTGAGTTACTCCAGCACTTTGTGTCCATCTTCGTTATAAATTAGCATCTGCCATTCCTTTCTACTCATTACATTATTTCCAGATTTATTCCCAGACAATGGAGAAACAAAGACTGCCCTGAACATGCGGATCAAATGCTCGCTGTTCATAAGGTCAAGTGTAAGGAGCAGAATTAGGCCATTCGGCCCATCACGTCTACTCCGCCATTCAATGATGGCTGATCTATCTCTCCCTCCTAGCCCCATCCTCCTGCCTTCTACCCATATCCTCTGACATTGGTACTAATCAAGAGTCTGTCAATCTCTGCCTTAAAAATATCCACTGACTTGGCCTCCACAGCCTTCTGTTGCTAATAATTCCATAGATTCACCACCCACTGATTAAATAAATCTCTCCCCATCTCCTTCCTTTAATTCTGAGGCTATGACCTCTGATCCTGGACTTTCCCACTAGTAGAAACATCTTCGCCACATCCACTCAATCAAAGCCTTTCACTAATCTGTATCTTTCAATGAGGTGGCCGATTGGGAAAGGGGGAGATGCAGCGAGACCTGGGTGTCATGGTGCACCAGTCATTGAAGGTAGGCATGCAGGTGCAGCAGGCAGTAAAGAAAGCGAATGGTATGTTGGCTTTCATAGCAAGAGGATTTGAGTATATGAGCAGGGAGGTTCTACTGCAGTTGTACAGGGTCTTGGTGAGACCACACCTGGAGTATTGCGTGCAGTTTTGGTCTCCAAATCTGAGGAAGGACATTATTGCCATAGAGGGAGTGCAGAGAAGGTTCACCAGACTGATTCCTGGGAGGTCAGGACTGTCTTATGAAGAAAGACTGGATAGACTTGGTTTATACTCTCTAGAATTTAGGAGATTGAGAGGGGATCTTATAGAAACTTACAAAATTCTTAAGGGGTTGGACAGGCTAGATGCAGGAAGATTGTTCCCGATGTTGGGGGAGTCCAGGACAAGGGGTCACAGCTTAAGGATAAGGGGGAAATCCTTTAAAACCGAGATGAGGAGAACTTTTTTCACACAGAGAGTGGTGAATCTCTGGAACTCTCTGCCACAGAGGGTAGTTGAGGCCAGTTCATTGGCTATATTTAAGAGGGAGTTAGATGTGGCCCTTGTGGCTAAGGTGATCAGAGGGTATGGAGAGAAGGCAGGTACGGGATACTGAGTTGGGATGATCAGCCATGATCATATTGAATGGCGGTGCAGGCTCGAAGGGCCGAATGGCCTACCCCTGCACCTAATTTCTATGTTTCTATGTTGCTATGTCCCCCTTATTCTTCTGAACACCGGCGAGTACAGACCCGGGTGCCGACAGACCAGTCTCTGTTTAACCCTCTTCTCTCTGAGCAGTCTGCGTTCATGGAGACACCATGAACGGTACGTGTTGAATTCTGGAATAAAAGAAGGAACTTGTCGGGTCAGACCGCATTTGTGGAGGGAAACGTTCATTCTGATAGAGGAAGCGAGGTGGCTGTGGGACAGACGGGGGGGGGGGGTGATAGATGCAGGTCCGGCTGCCAATGGAAGCGTCACCATCTGCGTTGAGTTTGGCTGTGCGCCAGAGACTGGTCACCGAAGCCTGGCCACACGGAACTGAGATACAGCCGCCGCAGACAGAGTCTGATCTGCAAGACTGGGCTTCAGCAGATTGGGACCATCGTTGTATTCAGATGCAGCAACGGTCTCGGGAATGATTCTCTTACGTTTCATCGTGTTTCAACTCGCACGTTTCACAGGTAGGTTCAGAGCTTTTCGCAACGTTAAAGTGTGAGTGAGTTTAAACGTTCAGCCCTTCGGCCCATACTTGCCCACACTGGCGACGTCGCTTATCGTCACATATCCATGTTCTCCAGAGATGCTGCCTCACCCGCTGTTACTCCAGCATAGACTCAGAGAATGATAGTGTGGAAACAGGCCCTTCGGCCCAACTTGCCCACACCGGCCAACATGCCCCATCTACACTAGTCCCACCTGCCCGCGTTTGCCCCATATCCCTCTAAACCTGTCCTATAAATGTACCTGCCTAACTGTTTCTTAAAGTCCACCTGGTTGGATAGCAACTGATTCATGTTTTTAGCAATCAATTAATTTAAAAAACAAACTATTTTCCTCAGTTCTGGCCGCCCAAATCGTTCAAGTGGAGGATTTGATAACTGGAACCGCTGGGGACGAGGTCAGGCTGCCGTGTTACTTGTCCTACAACGCGGGGAACGTAAGGTTGGTGCAGGTGACCTGGTTGAAGCGAGCTGAGCAGGGCAACGTGAACTTGGCCGTTTACAACCCGCGACTCGGCACCAGTTACCCCGCTGCCATCGACAGGGTGACGCTCACCAACGTAACGGCTCCTAACTACACGCTGAGCATCAAGCCCTTACAGCTGCCTGACCAAGGTGTTTACAGCTGTGAGGTGAACATGTTCCCCAGCGGAAAGCACGAGTCCCAAACACGGCTGACGGTTCTGGGTAAGGACCAGCGTCACCGGAGCTCGGTCACCGCACTGACTGGGCTCACGGGACAGAGAATACAGTGGGCTCCGGGCTTTCACTTCTCCAAAACTAACTCGATCCGGGGAACTCCATTATAATGCAACATTGACTCCTCAATATCAAACCACTCCTTTGTTTCCAACACGGTGGGGGCGTTGGTGGGGGTGGGGGCGTTGGTGGGGTGTGTGTGCGTTTGGTGGGGTTGTGTGTGCGTTGGTGGATGTGGGGGCGTTGGTGGGGTGTGTGGTGGCGTTAGTGGAGTGTGGGGGCGTTGGTGGGATGTGTGTGCGTTGGTGGGATGTGGGGGCGTTGGTGGGGTGTGTGTGCGTTGGTGGGGTGTGGGTGGGTGGGAGTGTGGTGGTGAGTGGATGCGTGTGTGTGTGTGTGGGTGTGTGTTGATGCGGTGGGGGGTGTGTGGGGTGGTGTGTGTGTGTTGAGGTGTGTGGGGGTGTGGTGTGGATGAGGTGTGGGTGGGGGTGAGTGGGTGAAGTGTGGGTGAGGTGTGGGTGGGGGTGTGGGAGGGTGTGTGGGGGGGGTGTGTGGTGTGGTGTGGGTGGGGTGTGGAGGCGTTGGTGGGGTGTGGGTGGGGTGGTGGGTGGGGGTGAGTGGATGAGGGTGTGGGTGGGTGGGTGTGGGTGGGGTGGTGAGTGGGTGAAGTGTGGGTGGGGGCGAGTGGGTGAAGTGTGGGTGAGGTGTGGGTGGGGGGTGTGGGTGGGTGGGTGTAGGTGGGGTGGGTGGTGGGTGGGGGTGTGGGGTGCGTGTGGGTGCGTGTGGATGTGGGGGCGACTGCTGTGGATGGGTGGATGATGGCTGTCCAGAGGCCGTGCTGTGTTATTCTAGCAATGCTCACTCACATCGGCCATGTATAAACGCACAGACCGCTTCCCTTCAAGGTCCATCTTTTAACAGGAAGGGAACTTTACAAAAATGTCGAATCCACTGTGGATTGGCTGGTTTGACGAAATGTTGCAGAAAGTGCAAGTATTCCTCAACCTCATCAGCGCTCATGAGCATTTACATAGAACATAGACAAGTACAGGTCATGTACTGGCCCTTCGGCCCTCAACATGATGCCGAGACCAACTCATATCTGCCTGAATATAATCACATCCCTGCACTTCCCACAAGTCCATGTGTCTATCCAACAGGCTCATCAACCACTATGATCTCAGCCTTCACCACCACCAGTTCCAGGCACTTGCTATCGTCTGCATTACACAAAATATTGGCCGGACATCTCTTTTACACTTTTCCTTTCGCACCTTAATTATACCATCTAGTCTTTGACATTTCCATCGTGGTCGTGGCTATCCCTGGAGGTAGAGGGTGATGGTCTGCGTGCTGTTGTTTGTATGGACTCTCAGGTGGGTTATGAGTCCAATCCTGGCTTTGATAGCTCTTCGACATTCAGGACATGTAATTCCAGATGGCAGATCGGCCTATGGTTGTTGCTGCCTCATTTTCCGTTTTCTTCTCTTCTAATTCTGTCTATCTAATGACCTTTGATATTCCCATTCTGGGGAAAGATATAAGATATACAGGTGGAAGGTTCACAAAGGTGCCCTGAAGGGAAGCGGAGAATTTACATGGTAGTTGCAGAGTGGGTTAAACTGCTCAGTTAGTTACTCAATGCCATTCTTCTGTCCTAGCGAGGCCTTTGACTGAGGCGATCTCGGTCCCAGTGGACGCCTCGTTGTCAGAAGTTCCCGTCGCTAACTGTACAGCGGCCAGTGGCAAACCGGCAGCCCAGGTGGCTTGGAGTGGGAGCGATGCAGGAAAAGTCACCGTCACGGAGACTGGACATGCAGACGGGACGGTGACTGTAGTCAGCCAATACAGACTGCGACCCACCAGTGTGGACGATGGCAAGAACGTCACCTGCCTTGTCACGCACAAAACCTTCACGGATGTGATCAACTTGACTGTGACATTATCTGTTCGCTGTAAGTCTTGTCGCGAAATATACCGTGAAACATCACTGTTTGAGAACAGAGCTGTCCCACACGGGAGCACCTACAGAAAGCAGCGGAAAAGGCAGCTGGGGTTTAGTCTGAGCAAGTGCGAGGTGTTACACTTTGGGAGGTCAGGTGTAAGGGAAATGAAAGATCCCTTCAAAACCACAGTGTCTGTACCAAATATTGTGTTGTGAAACCAATCTCTTCTGCCTGCACGTGATCCATATCCCTCCATTCCCTCCACATCCATGTGCCGATCTAAAAGCCGCCTAAACGCCACTGTGGTGTCTGTCTCCACCGCCACCCCTGGCAATGCGTTCCATGCACACACCACCCTTTGTGTAAATAAACTTGCCCCACTCATCTCATTTAAACGTGCATTAAAGTTTCCATTAAGTCTTTGACTTTTCCATTCTGAAACAAATGTTCTGACTGTCTACTCTATCTTTTCCTCTGGGGATTTGACGTCAGGTCTCCACTCAATCTCCTGGGTTCTAAAGAAAACACTGGAAGTTTGTCCAACCTTTCTGTGTAGCTCCTTCTTGCGTGTGGCGTGCACAGCCTAAAGGTGTAGGACAACTTGTTCTATTTGATCTTATTTGATGTGCACGCCAGGTTGATTGCATTCATTGAAACAGGGCGGACCACGTAAAGGTTGCAATCTCCCACCTCTCAGTGTAGCTAATAGCCCCTAATCCAGGCAATAATTCGGGTAAACGTCCTCTGCCCCGTCTCCAAACCCTCCACACCCTTCCTGTAATGGGGCGACCACAACTGCACGCTCTGCCCCAAATACGGCCTGACCAAGTGCCATAAAGGTGCGTCATGACTTCCGGACTCTTACACTCAATGTCCCATTGTGTATTTCTTGTGCATTAGAGAAGCGTGATGCCTAGTTCTGACCCTTGCATGGTGCACCAGGGGATGTTGCTGTTGTCAATGAGACGTTAACAAAACATTTCATGCTGTCAGTACATTAGAAGTTCCCGATGTTAGGGAAGTCCAGGACAAGGGGTCACAGCTTAAGGATAAAGGGGAAATCCTTTAAAACCGAGATGAGAAGAACTTTTTTTCACACAGAGAGTGGTGAATCTCTGGAACTCTTTGCCACAGAGGGTAGTTGAGGCCAGTTCATTGGCTATATTTAAGAGGGAGTTAGATGTGGCCCTTGTGGGCTAAGGGGATCAGGGGGTAGGGAGAGAAGGCAGGTACGGGATACTGAGTTGGATGATCAGCCATGATCATATTGAATGGCGGTGCAGGCTCGAAGGGCCGAATGGCCTACTCCTGCACCTAATTTCTATGTTTTCTATGTTTCTATGTTTCTATGTTATTGACGGAGGCCAGGACTTCTTGAGTCAGGGACTGCGAGGCCGGTATTTAGTGAGTGGGAGACTGCGGACTAGTATAAACTTGCCCACCAGGAGAAGCTGGGAGCATGGAGTGAGGCGAGGATGTCGGAAGGAGGTCAGGGTGTCAGGCCGCCGGTCTCTCTCACCCCCCTGTCAGTAGAGCATAGGCCAGCACTGGGCCCGGCCCACATTGTCCGTGCCGAGCATGGTGCCTACTTAAGCTGATCCCATCTGCCTGTACATGGTCCATGTCCCTTCATCCCCTGTACTTCCATGTGCCGATCCAAAAGCTTGTTAATCGACACTGTGGTATCTGCCTCCACCACCACCCCTGGCAATGTGTTCCAGACCCCACCACGAGTGTAAACAATACTTGCCCCATCTACACATCTTCATTAAACTTCCCAGCTCTCACCTTATAACTGTGCTCTCTAGTGTGGGGCATCTCCACCATGAGGGATAGGCTCTGAATGTCTACCCTGCCTATGCCCCTCGTAATTTAGAAACATAGAAACATAGAAAATAGGTGCAGGAATTAGGCCATTCGGCCCTTCGAGCTTGCACCGCCATTCAATATGATCATGGCTGATTTAATATACTTCTATCTAGTGTCCGCTCAACCGATATTCAATGGAAAACACCCCAAGCCTGTCCAACCTCTACCTGTAACTGAAAGGCTCTAGTCCAGGCATTGGTCAGGATGGCGGCCGATAGCGCCTCACCCCTCCATTCCCTTCACATCCAGGGACATGTTCTTCCAAGTCGGCAGATTTACCTACAAATTCTCACCTTTACGGTGGGCACTTAAAATTCTCAAACATTCGTCTGAAGATATCTATTCGTGTCCCTCAAATGAGATCGTGGGTAAAATGTCGGGTTCTTCTCCGTATTCGCAGGAATAAATGTGGGGAACTCTCTCTGTCACAAGTCTACTTCCGGCCGGTAGGGACTTCAGACCAAAACTCCACGCAGAGTTAGACAATAGACAATAGGTGCAGGAGTAGGCCATTCGGCCCTTCGAGCCAGCACCGCCATTCAATGTGATCATGGCAGATCATCCCCAATCAGTACCCCGTTCCTGCCTTCTCCTGTCTTCCTGCCTTCATTGGCTATATTTAAGAGGGAGTTAGATGTGGCCCTTGTGGCTAAAGGGATCACGGGGTATGGAGAGAAGGCAGGTACAGGATACTGAGTTGGATGATCAGCCATTATCATATTGAATGGCGGTGCAGGCTCGAAGGGCCGAATGGCCTACACCTGCACCTATTTTCTATGTTTCTATGTTTCTATGTTTCTCCCCATATCCCCTGACTCCGCTATTTTTAAGAGCCCCATCTAGCTCTCTCTTGAAAGTATCTAGCGAACCGGCCTCCATCGCCCTCTGAGGCAGAGAATTCCACAGACTCACCACTCTCTGTGAGAAAAAGTGTTTCCTCGTCTCCGTTCTAAATGGCTTACCCCTTATTCTTAAACTGTGGCCCCTGGTTCTGGACTCCCCCAACATCGGGAACATGTTTCCGGCCTCTAGCGTGCCGAAGCCCTTAACAATCTTATATGTTTCAATGAGATGCCCTCTCATCCTTCTAAACTCCAGAGTGTACAAGCCCAGCTGCTCCATTCTCTCAGCATATGACAGTCCCGCCAACCCGGGAATGAACCTTGTAAACCTACGCTGCACTCCCTCAATAGCAAGAATGGGTGAGCTCTATCGCGCCTAAGTCACCCCGCATTAAACACATCCCCCTAACTGCCTGCGTCACCTACACATGAACCTGCAGGCATCCTGATATAATGGGCATGAACACTAATACCGGTTTCCTTCTGCTGTTTAGAACATTCAATGCCTGTCAACTGACCGCACACACACACTGTCACATTCTGCGGGTAGCTTGACCATGTCCCCATGACACACCTTTGCAGACTCAGCATTGACCACAGAGTCGCCAAGCTAACACAGCCAGCGAATGTCGCCATAACTGCTGATAGAGATTAAATATCAGTTCCCAGCTCGCATGTGCTCTCCCCGAGTCAACGATAAACTGGCGCGTTGCTCACCACCCATGCTGACGTCTGTCCCATAATCCAGACAGGTACATTATCCCCAAACAGTGGAGCCCGCTATCCTGGTTCAACCCTCTGCTTCCGCCCCAATATAATTCTCATATTCCGGCCACGACTGGCAAGATTTACGAGGATGTTGCCAGGACTCGAGGGACAGGTAGAGTAGGCGAGGACTTTATTCCTTGGAGCGCAGGAGTCTGAGCGGTGATCTTATAGAGGTGTATAAAATCACGAGAGGAATTGATCGTGTGGACGCACCGTGTCTGTTGTCCAGAGTAGGGGAATCGAGAATCAGAGGACATGGGTTTAAGGTGAGAGCGGGAAGATTTAATAGGAACCCGAGATACAACGTTTTTCACCCAGAGGATGGCGAGTGAATGGAACGAGCTGCCAGGGGAGATGGTTGAGGTTGGGACGATGCAACAATTAAGGAACGTTTGAAGATATATATTGATAGGACAGGTTTAGAGCGATTCTGGCAAACGGATAGATGTGAGCTCAGGAACGAATCTTGGCCGGCATGCATGGCCTCTATCCGCGCTGTATAACTTTATGACTCTTATGGATGTTATCTTTGTCTTCACAATATTCCCATGTTTGTTGCTTTATAAACAAACTACAAACTCTGGTGGACAGTTTCCCCCCCGGCTGAATCAACCTTTCGCTTTTCTACCAATTGCAGTATTTTGCATTTTTTAAATAATTTGTTAGTACCGACTTCTCGACGTTAACTCATTGTGTGGTTTTTGTTATCAGACCCACCAGAAGTCACCATTGCCGGATATGATGGGAATTGGTACGTGGGCAGTTCCGGACATCGCTTAGCCTGCCTTGCCAAGGCGAGCCCTCCCGTTACCAGCTGCCGCTGGACATTGTATGTGACTGGTCTTTGTTCCACCAACTAATCTATACAATTACACACCTGACCAAGGGTATAATAAACAGCAAAACATCAATTATCCTTTAGCAATCTCCATCAATACGGAACAAAACCTTCACAGAAAGCGACATTTTCTTCCTGTTTCTGTGTTTCTCCTTTTATTTCTTAGGTAGACACAAATGCTGGAGAAACTCAGCGGGTGAAACAGCATCAGACTGAAGAAGGGTCTCGACCCGAAACGTCACCTATTTCTTCGCTCCATAGATGCTGCCTCACCCGCTGAGTTCCTCCAGCATTTTTGTCTACCTTCGATTTTTCCAGCATCTGCAGTTCTTTCTTAAACATTTCGTTCTATTTCTTTATCAGTTCCTAAGGATATGCTGCTTGGCTCGTTTCCGAGAGGCGGGGAGTGACCCCCTGTAGTTAGCCAGTGGTTTGGAGACCGTGCAGTGACAGACAGGTTTTCGGAGAGTCCACAGTTACAGCGAGTGATTGGGAGTCTGCATTTACAGCAAACGATTCACAGTCTGAAATTTCAGGCAGCCATTCGGAGCGCCTGTGGGTACAGTCAGCTGTACAGGTTTGTAACTACAGGCAGCAATTTGGAGCGCCTGGAACCAGAGCCAGCGATTCAGAGTCTGTGGTCACAGACAGCTATTTGGAGGGAGCGCGGTTTGTAGTCCTCAGGTCAGATTGCTGGATGCATGTTTTGTAAGCATCATGTGTACATATGCACTGGTACAATGTTTTGAAGAAGGAACTGCAGATGCTGGAAAATCGAAGTTACACAAAAATGCTGGAGAAAGTCTGGGGGTGCAGGGAGCAGCTATGGAGCGAAGGCAAGAGGAAACGACTCGGGCAGAAACCCTTCTTCAGACAATGTTCAGACACTGGTACAATGTTTACCTGGAGTTGTGGCATGGTACACTCAAGGACACACGGTGCTGGAGTAACTCAGCGGGTCAGGCAGCATCTGTGGAAAAAATGGACAGGTGACGTTTCGGGTCGGGACCCTTGTGAAGAATCCCAATCTGTCTGAAGAAGGGTCCTGACCTGAAACGTCCCCTATCCATGTTTTTTTGCAGATGCTGCCTGACCCGCTGAGTTACTGATGAAATTTGTAGCCTTTTGTGTAACCAACCTCTTTAGTCCCTTGTTTCTACCAGCGTGTGCTTGTTTGATTTTGTGTACAGCTCTGGTCGCCACATTGTAGGAAGGATGTGGCGAGATAGACTAGAGTACAGTTTACTTGGAGAACTTCAGTTGTGAGGAGTGATTTAAGAGGCTGGCCTTATTTTTCCAAGGATGAAGGAAGTTGGTGAGCGACTGTATCCAGTCACAGTGGTTTCCCTGTTATGGGGATGAGAGGAACAAGAAGGACCATGTCTAACCTGAGAGTGATGTACTTTCAAAAGAGATTTGCGAGTTTATATTTGACACCGAGGAAGCTTGATATCTGTGCGCGCTGCCAGAGGAGGTTAGAATCCGGTACAATCACCACCTTTAGGAGCATTTAAAAACTCATTTAAGTAAGCAAGGCATCGAAGGAAGCGAGCATAAGCGAGCCTGTGGGATAAGTGCTGCTGCCCAACAAGAAGGCGCCGATGGGGCTGTTTCTGTACACAACCCTTGAACTGTGTGCAGTTGTGAGCGCCGCACTATAGGAAGGATGTGATTACACGTGATGTGAACGGAGATGAATCTGTCATTCGTCAGGTGCCAGGCTTTGACATCAAAGTGATTTGTCGCTTTGAATGCAGGTCCACAGGCCCGTTGCCGCCGAATGTGGAAACCAAAGGCGACTGTTTGTTGATAACACACGTCGACTATTCCCTCAATGGCACGTGGGTGTGCGAAGCAACTAATGCCCTTGGCAAAGGAAGCGGAAACAGTCACAGTTGTGGTCAAAGAAGCAGTTTCAACCAGTGCAGGTACATCGGCGCACAAACCATCACCGACAGTGCGGGGAGTATCCACATGATTCTTGCTGGGTGTTGAGAATATCTGTGTGGTGCCATCTGCTTAGGGGGACTTGTGGTGGTGATGAAAACCGTGTGTGTGTGTGTGTGTGTGTGTGTGTGTGTGTGTGTGTGTGTGTGTGTGTGTGCGTGTGAGTGTGTGTGCGCGTGTGAGTGCGTATATGTGCGTGTGTGTGCGTGTGTGATAGAGCCATACTATGTGGAACGTGACTTTCTGCCCACTTGGACCATGCCGCCCTAGATGCCATCTGGAGCCAGTCCCATTGCCAGCGTTTGGCGCGTATCCCTCTAAAACTTTCCTCTTTGTGATCCTGCCTTCTAATTATTGCAATTATCACCGTCTCTCCCATTTCTTTCGGCAGCTTGTTCCATAAACCCACCCTATCCGATGTCCCAGGCACTAATCGGTTATCTCTGATCTGGCCTTTGCCTTTTCAGTTCGATGCTGTCCCGCAGGATCCCCTCAGTAACTTCCCACCAACCATGTCCATCTAACCGGCCTCTAATTCCCTGGCTTGCCCTTCATGCACTTCTTAAACAAAAGCTCATTAGTCCCGCTCCGTATCTCACACGTGGTCTAGTCAGTGCAGACGTGTATGTTACCTTGTCTATGCCTCTAATTCCCCAACCCTCTGGGTCATTTGCAGGAGCTGCTTTTGCGACCACTGTGATCTACATTACTGTAGGGGCACTGGTGTCAGTCCTGCTCGTGGTGGTCGCCGTCACTATAGCGATGATGAAGAGAAGCAGGCGGCGGGTTGACGGTAAGTGAGCGGCGTCGGCTGCACGTGAATTGTTGCAGATCTGCGGGAATAGTTTGTTTTATACTTTCATAGAGTGATACAGTGTGTAAACAGGCCCTTCAGCCCAACTTGCCCACACCGGCCAACATGTCCCAGCTACACTAGTCCCACCTGCCCGCGCTTGGTCCATATCCCTCCAAACCTGTCCTATTCAAGTACCTGTCTAACTGTTTCTTAAACAATGGGACAGTCCCAGCCTCAACTAGCTCCTCTGGCAGCTTGTTCCATACACCCACCACCCTTTGTGTGAAAAAGTTACCCCTTTCTTCCCTTTCATTCTCCTCCTTCCTCCCACCCTATGTCTACCTGTGTCTTTCTTCCTCCTTCTCGATCTGTGTGTATGTGAGTTACAGCTTCGCTCGCCATGTCTGTGTCTGTGATTCTATCTCGTTCTGTCACACTCTGCCCCTCTCTCGCTCGCACACTCTCTCACACTCTCTCTCACACACTCTCGCTCACACTCTCGCTCACACACTCTCTCTCACACTCTCTCTCACACACACTCGCTCACACTATCACTCACACTCTTACACTCTCACTCACACTGTCACACACATTCTCTTACACACGCTCTCTCCCTCTATCTCCCTCTTCCCCACTCTACCCCCCCCCCCCCCCCCCCCCCATATATCCCAGCCCCCCGTATTAATTCCCACCCCCCCCCCCCCCTTTAATATCTCTATGATTTTTGATTCCCCCCCCCCCCCCCCCCCCCCCCATCCCCATCCCCCCGGTCCCCCTCCTTCTCCTGAACCGCTGGACAGATTGTTTTTCGGGTTCAGGGGCCTTTGAGCCACAGAATGGAATGTGAATCGACAAACATTTATTTTCCTCTTGGATTCAACAACTATCTCCAGGGTTTCCTTCACCGAGAGATATTTCCGGATTGGCCGTATTTCGAAGCTCCAACAGTAGTAAAGGCACCTTGTCAATTCAATCAGATGCTGCCCGAGTGCGCAGATATCCAAGGAATTAGTAATACTTTCCGATGGGCCTTGTGGCCTCAAAGACCGAAGCGCGTAACGTGATGGAAATATCCACGTCGTGAGGTGAATGATGATTCTGATTCCTCGCTCATCTTGGTGTCCGGAGCGGAACATGGAGATAGTTGCTTGTTGATTCTTGTTCATTCATTTCCTGACCAGTTGATGTCCACCCGCAGGAAACAGGTGATATCAGCTTTCACTGGCGAGGATGGAGCATTTGCAGCCACTGAAAGATTGAATGCCCTGTACACACGCCCCATTATTTCTATATTTGATAGATGAGGCCATTTCAGCCCATCATCTCCGCTGGGTCACAGAACTATCCCATCACAACTATCCCTGATCGGAAACGTCACCCACCCACGTTCTCCAGAGATACTGCCAGACCCGCTGAGTTACTCCAGCACATCGTGTCTTGTTTTGTAAACCGGCACCTGCAGTTCTTTGTTTCTACTATCTATCCCCCCACCCCCGACCCACTTTGCCCACTCAGATCTATGCTTACCTTCCTGGTGAACCCCACCCCGCATTTCTGCCTCTCACCCACGCAGTCAGCGGCAATTTACACCTGGCCACCCGGAGAGCGGCGCATCCGCGGTAAACCGACGGGAACACGCAGACTCCACACAGACAGGCGCGCTGGAGGCCGGGGTTGTAGCCGGTGTCTCTGGTTAAGGTTAGAGGCTGATGGACGGCAGCCACTACCCTGTACGGTTATTTGGACATTATCTTTTATGAGTTTCTGAAAATAACAAATATCCGCTTTGCTCAAGATATTTACAATATGTCTAAGAATTGGGTGTTTATGTGGATTGGAATGAAAGGCACCAACTTGACACTTACTCTCATTTATTTTTGTAAATTCAGGCACAAAGGAAAAAGTGAACTCTTGCCCAGAGAAGGTATGTTGGGATGTATAATGAAGCGCCCGGTCGCGATATACTGTATATATCAATTAGATTTCAAAGCAGAAATATCTGTAGATGTGATTAGGAGGTGTGGCCTTCGCAGGCGGCATCAACAATATATGTACAAGTCAGGATGGTGTGTGGCTTAGAGGGTGCTGTTAAGTATAGACCGCTGTTATGTTACCGCTGTACAGGACGTTGGCGAGGTCACATTTGGAATATTGTGTTCAGCCATGGTCACCCTGTTGTAGGAAGAAAGTCGGCAGAGAAGATTCACCTGACCAGACTCGAGGTCCTGAGCTACAGGGAGGGTGGACACGTTTGGACTTTATTCCTTGGAGCGCATGAGGAAGAGGGGTGATCTTAGTGAGGTGTATATGATGATGAGGGGAATAGATTGTATGAATGCACAGAGTCTTTTATACAGAGATCAATAATGGGGTGACATAGGTTTAAGGTCCGAAGGGAAATATTGAATAAGAACCCGGCAGACAGGCTTTCCACAGTGTGATGGGTGAGTGGAACGAGCTGCCAGAGGAGGTAGTCGAGGCTGGTACAATAACAACATTTAAAAGGGGAGACCTCGTTGAAACATACAGAACAGTGAAAGGCTTGGATAGTGGATGTGGAGAGGATGTTTCCACTAGTGGAGAGTCTAGGACCAGAGGGCACAGCCTCAGAATGAAAGGACGTTCCTTTAGGAAAGTGATGAGGAGGAATTTCTTTAGTCAGAGGGTGGTGAATCTGTGGAATTCTTTGCCACAGACGGCTGTGGAGGCCAAGTCAGTGGATATTTTTAAGGCCGAAATCGATAGATTCTTGATCAGGACGGGTGCCAGGGGTTATGGGGAGAAGGCAGGAGAATGGGGTTAGGAGGGAGATAGATCAGGCCTAATGGTCTAATTCTACTATTTTTATGACCCTATGACCTTTGACATTTGGACAGGCACATGGGTATGAAAGCTTTAGCGGGATATGGACCAAAAGCGGCAAGTGTCACTCGGCTGACCAATGCTTGCTGTCAGTGACGTTTGTCTCCTGCCTGGGGCATCTTGTCACCTCACCAATGGGTTCACTCTCTCTGGGCTGAGCTCGGCGCTGCCCCTGGCACCTCCTCCCGCGATCCTCATGGACCCAGGGTTCGTCCTGTGGGCCCTTACGATGGCAGAGCGAGGGATATCCCGGGCCATGATAATGCAGGCTGGGGTTGGGTGTGGTTCTGATGCTCAGCGCCTCGTACATGCTCAGTCCGGGGTTAGAGCACAGAACACACTGTGGAGATGAGAGGGCATCTTATTGAAACATGTAAGATTATTAAAGGTTTGGACACGCTAGAGACAGGAAACATGTTCCCAATGTTGGGGGAGTCCAGAACCAGGGGCCACAGTTTAAGAATAAGGAGTAGATTCAGATTCAAGATTCAGATTCAGATTCAATTTTAATTGTCATTGTCAGTGTACAGTACAGAGACAACGAAATGCATTTAGCATCTCCTTTGAAGAGCGACATAGCAAACGATTTTGAATAAAAAAATAAATAATAAGTGGGGGGGGGGGGGGGGGGGGGGGGGGGGGGGGGGGGGGGGGGGGGGGTGATTGGCAGTCACCGAGGTACGTTGTTTAGTAGAGTGACAGCGGCCGGAAAGAAGCTGTTCCTCGACCTGCTGGTTCGGCAACGGAGAGACCTGTAGCGCCTCCCGGATGGTAGGAGGGTAAACAGTCCATGGTTGGGGTGAGAGCAGTCCTTGGCGATGCTGAGCGCCCTCCGCAGACAGCGCTTGCTTTGGACAGACTCAATGGAGGGGAGCGTGGAACCGGTGATGCGTTGGGCAATTTTCACCACCCTCTGCAATGCCTTCCGGTCGGAGACAGAGCAGTTGCCATACCATACTGTGATGCAGTTGGTAAGGATGCTCTCGATGGTGCAGCGGTAGAAGTTCACCAGGATCTGAGGAGACAGATGGACCTTCTTCAGTCTTCTCAGGAAGAAGAGACGCTGATGAGCCTTCTTGATCAGAGTAGAGGTATTGTGGGTCCAAGAGAGGTCATCGGAGATGTTGACTCCCAGGAACCTGAAGCTAGAAACACGTTCCACCTCCGTCCCGTTAATGTGGATGGGGGTGTGCGTGCCGCCTCTGGACTTCCTGAAGTCTACAATGAGCTCCTTGGTCTTCTTGGAGTTAAGGGCCAGGTTGTTGTCAGCGCACCATGCTGCTAAGTGCTGGACCTCCTCCCTGTAGGCCAGCTCATCGTTGTTGCTGATGAGGCCAGTCACCGTTGTATCATCTGCATACTTGATGATGGTGTTAGTACCATGTACAGGTGTGCAGTCATAGGTGAAGAGGGAGTAGAGGAGGGGGCTCAGCACACAGCCCTGAGGAACGCCGGTGTTCAGGGTGAGGGTTGAAGAGGTGTGCTTGTCTAACCTCACAGACTGGGGTCTGTTGGTTAGAAAGTCCAGTATCCAGTTGCAGAGGGAGGGGTCGATGCCCAGGTTACCGAGTTTGGTGATCAGTTTTGATGGAATAATGGTGTTGAATGCTGAGCTGTAATCGATGAACAGCATTCTTACATAAGTGTCTCTGTTGTCAAGGTGGGAGAGGGCGGAGTGAAGTGCCGTTGAGATGGCATCCTCCGTACTCCTGTTCTTGCGATAGGCAAACTGATAGGGATCCAGTGTGGGGGGTAGGCAGCTTTTGAGGTGTGCCAGGACCAGCCTCTCGAAGCACTTGGTGATGATGGGGGTAAGTGCAACTGGGCGGAAGTCGTTGAGGCTTGCCGCAGTGGAGTGTTTTGGCACTGGCACGATGGAGGTGGCTTTAAGGCAAGTGGGGACAACTGCTTGGGCAAGTGACAGGTTGAAGATGTCAGTCCAGACGTCTGTCAGCTGCGCAGCACAGGCACTGAGCACGCGCCCGGGGATGCCGTCAGGGCCAGCAGCCTTACGTGCATTAGTCCTACTCAGTGCCACGTACACGTCGTAGGGGGTGAGTGTGAGGGGTTGGTGATCGGCAGGTAGCACAGCCTTGATGGCTGTCTCTAGATTGTCCCTGTCGAAGCGGCCATAGAAGTGATTCAGCTCCTCAAGGAAGGAGGCGTCGCTGGATGTGGGGGTGATGTTGGAGGGTCAGCCTGAGTAAGCCATTTAGAACGGAGATGTTGAAACACTTTTTCTCACAGACAGTTGTGAGTCTGTGGAATTCTCTGCCTCAGAGGGCGGTGGAGGCAGGTTCTCTGGATGCTTTTAAGAGAGAGCTAGATAGGGCTCTTAAAGATAGCGGAGTCAGGGAATATGGGGAGAAGGCAGGAACGGGGTACTGATTGGGGATGATCAGCCATGATCACATTGAATGGTGTTGCTGGCTTGAAGGGCCGAATGGCCTACTTCTAATGTCTATTGTCTAATCTCCTCTGTCTGTCTAAAGTGTCTCAAACACCACTATCGTCTCTGCCTCTAACACCACCCCTGGCAGCGCGTTCCCAGCCCCCACCACCAGGGGCGACACGGTAAAGTTGTTGCCTTACAATGCCAGAGACACGGGTTCTCCTGCACCTATTGTCTAACACGGAACATAGAAAAATACAGCACAGGAACAGGCACTTCGGCCCACAATATCTGTCCTGAACATGATGCCTAGATCAACTCGTATCTGCCTGTATATAATCCATACACAGTACCTCCAGTCCATTCCATCCATCAGCCTGTGCAAGAGTCTCTGAAACACCGCTATCATATCTACCTCAAACAGCACCCCCGGTAGCGTTACCGGCATCTGTGTAAATAGCACCGCGAACATATCATGTCAACGTTCCCTGTCACCTTAGACATATTGGTCTTCCTGGAAATAAGGTTCTAACTTTGTCCTATTTATGCCTTTCATAATTTTATATCCTTATATCATGTCTCCCCGCAACGTCCAATGTTCCAAAAACACCCAATCCAAGTCTGTCCAATCTCTCCCTGTAGCAAACAACCCTTGCTCCAGGCATCGCCCCTATCTACACCCACATCGCTCCTGTATTGGGGCGACCAGAACTGCTCCAACTGCGGCCTAACTGAAGTATTGTAGTTGCATCATGACTTGCTGACTCTACATTCAATTCCCCAACCTATGACAAGCAAGTATACCCCACGTGTCTCCTTAGCCTTGCCAGCGTAGGCTGAAGAAAGTAATCAGTATTCACATTGTTCATTTTCTCAACAGAGCGGTGAATTTGTCATCCACGCAACCCTCAACTTTAAGATTTCAGACTGTGCCCGTCCTTCAAGCAGGGAGAACAATAATCATGAGGCAACAGTCTATGCTGATGTACACATTGACTAGACTCAGACCTTATTGACAATGTGGCTTCATGCGATCGGATATCTATCAGTTCAAGACTTGCAACGTTTCAACAACATGGATCATCGCCGCGAATAAACCCACAACTATAAAGACACAAGTGCAGCAGTAATTCCTTGGTCTCCACAGATGCTGCCTGACCCGCTGAGTTACTCCAGCACTCTGTGTCTCTCTGTGTCAAACAGCATCTGCAGTTCCTCCTGAATAAATCCACAACCATCGCGCCAAGCGCCTCGGATGGGAATTGGGCTTCAGCTGAGACAACCCTGTCCTCACCTTCAGCTACAAATCGATGTCTGGTACATCAGTGCATTCGCTTGTGCAGCCGTCAGTAATTTGTTTGTATATTTTCATTCCTTCGTCAATAAATGAACTCTGTCGCAGCTTCGAGTTGTTGGTGAGGTCCATCTACTCCTGGTAGAGGATAGTGATTCCCGCTTCTGTGCACAGGGCTGGGTGCGAAGGGACCGGGATACGGGATACGGGATCTTTGGAGCTGTCCCGGAGATTGTTGAAATCTGTGCTGCCACAAGCGAGGTACGAGGCGCCACTCTTTGCGCCCGTGGTCGGGATCGAACCCGTGTCTCTGGCGTTGTAAGGCAACAACTTTACCGTGTCGCCCCTGGTGGTGGGGGCTGGGAACGCGCTGCCAGGGGTGGTGTTAGAGGCAGAGACGATAGTGGTGTTTGAGACATTTTAGACAGACAGAGGAGATTAGACAATAGACATTAGAAGTAGGCCATTCGGCCCTTCAAGCCAGCACCACCATTCACTGTGATCATGGCTGATCGTCCCCAATCAGTACCCCGTTCCTGCCTTCTCCCCATATCCCCTGACTCCGCTATCTTTAAAATCCTTATCTAGCCCTCTCTTGAAAGCATCCAGAGAACCGGCCTCCACCGCCCTCTGAGGCAGAGAATTCCACAGATTCACAACTCTCTGTGTGAAAAAGTGTTTCCTCATCTCCATTCTAAATGGCTTACCCCTTATTCTTAAACTGTGGACCCTGGTTCTGGACTCCCCCAACATCGGGAACATGATTCCTGCCTCTGGCATGTCCAAACCCTTAATAATCTTATATGTTTCAATAAGATACCCTCTCATCCTTCTAAATTCCAGAGTATACAAGCCCAGCTGCTCCATTCTCTCAACATATGACAGTCCCACCATCCCCGGCATTAACCTTGTCTGCAGACAATACTCCAGGTGTGGTCTCACTAGGGCCCTGTATAACTGCATAAGGACCTCTTTGCTCCGTTACACAACTCCTATTGTTATAACCATATAACAATTACAGCACGGAAACAAGCCATCTCGGCCCTACAAGTCCGTGCCGAACAACTTTTTTTCCCCTTAGTCCCACCTGCCTGCACTAATACCATAACCCTCCATTCCCTTCTCATCCATATGCCTATCCAATTTATTTTTAAATGATACCAATGAACCTGCTTCCACCACTTCCACTGGAAGCTCATTCCACACCGCTACCACTCTCTGAGTTCCCCCTCATGTTACCCCTAAACTTCTGTCCCTTAATTCTGGTCATGTCCTCTTGTTTGAATCTTCCCTATTCTCAAAGGGAAAAGCTTGTCCACATCAATTCTATCTATCCCTCTCATCATTTTAAAGACCTCTATCAAGTCCCCCCTTAACCTTATGCGCTCCAGAGAATAAAGACCTAACTTATTCAACCTTTCTCTGTAACTTAGTTGTTGAAACCCAGGCACCATTCTAGTAAATCTCCTCTGTACTCTCTCTATTTTGTTGACATCCTTCCTATAATTGGGCGACCAAAATTGTACACCATACTGCAGATTTGGTCTCACCAATGCCTTGTACAATTTTAACATTACATCCCAGCTTCTATACTCAATGCTCTGATTTATAAAGGCTAGCATACCAAAAGCTTTCTTTACCACCCTATCTATATGAGATTCCACCTTTAAGGAACTATGCACGGTTATTCCCAGATCCCTCTGTTCAACTGTATCTTCAATTCCCTACCATTTACCATGTACGTCCTATTTTAATTTGTCCTGCCAAGGTGTAGCACCTCACATTTATCAGCATTAAACTCCATCTGCCATCTTTCAGCCCATTCTTCCAAATGTCCTAAATCGCTCTGTAGACTTTGGAAATCCTCTTCATTATCCACAACATCCCCTATCTTGGTATCATCTGCATACTTACTAATCCAATTTACCACACCTTCATCCAGATCATTGATGTACATTACAAACAACAAAGGACCCAACACAGATCCCCGAGGCACCCCACTAGTCACCTGTCTCCAACCCGACAAACAACCATCCACCATTACCCTCTGGCTTCTCCCATTCAGCCACTGTTGAATCCATCTTGCTACTCCTGCATTTATACCCAACAGTTGAACCTTCTTAACCAACCTTCCATGAGGAACCTTGTCAAAGGCCTTACCAAAGTCCATATAGACAACATCCACTGCTTTACCCTCATCAATTTCCCTAGTAACCTCTTCAAAAAATTCAAGAAGATTAGTCAAACATGACCTTCCAGGCACAAATCCATGCTGACTGTTCCTAATCAGACCCTGTTTATCCAGATGCTTATATATATATTATCTCTAAGTATCTTTTCCATTAATTTACCCACCACTGAAGTCAAACTAACAGGTCTATAATTGCTAGGTTTACTCTTAGAACCCTTTTTAAACAATGGAACAACATGCGCAGTACGCCAATCCTCGGGGACTATTCGCCTTTCTAATGACATTTGAAATATTTCTGTCATAGCCCCGGCTATTTCTACACTAACTTCCCTCAATGTCCTAGGGAATATTCTGTCAGGACCTGGAGACTTATCCACTTTTATATTTTTCAAAAGTGTCCGTACTTCTTTTACTTTGAAACTCATAGTATCCATAGCTACTTTACTAGTTTCCCTTACCTCACATAATTCAATATCCTTCTCCTTGGTGAATACCGAAGAAAAAACATTGTTCAATCTCTCCCATCTCTTTTGGCTCTGCAGATAGCTGTCCACTCTGTCTCTCCAATGGACCAATGTTATCCCTCGTTATCCTTTTGCTATTAATATAAGCTGTAGAAACCCTTTGGATTTACTTTCACCAAAGCAATCTCATATCTTCTTTTAGCTTTTCTAATTTATTTCATAAGATTCTTTTTACATTCTTTGAAATCTAATGAAATGATAATAATCATACAGATGGAAAGGATACGCTTCTACAACTCCAAGGTACCAAACAACTTTTTAAGTGTTTGGGGACCATTTATCAACCATCTCAAAGTACAATAATTTCATAATTTCATATTATCTGCAGTGATGTAGTCCTGTGACCTTTACTTCTGCTTTTGCAATGCATGACTGTGTAGCACCATGTGGATTGTACCAATACTGTTATGTCTGGCGGCTTTGTTTTATTATTATTATTTTTTTTAATTATAATTTTTTTTTCCTTCCTTTTTTTTCCTGTTGTCTTGTTCAGTTTTTATTTATTTTTTTGTTTGTTTTGTTCTGTTTTGTTAAAAAATTGTATAAAATAATAAAAAATATTTAAAAAGAAAAAATATATAGCTGTAGAAACCCTTTGGATTTACTTTCGCCTTACTTGCCAAAGCAACCCCATGTCTTCTTTTAGCTTTTCTAATTTCTTTCTTAAGATTCTTTTTACATTCCTTATACTCCTCAAGCACCTCATTTACTTCATGCTGCCTATAATTATTGTAGATCTCCCTCTTTTTTCCGAACAAGATGTCCAATTTCCCTTGAAAACCAGGGCTCTTTCCATTTTTTACTGTTTCCATTCAACCGAACAGGAACATTAAGATTCTGTACTCTTAAAATTTCCCCTTTAAATGTCTTCCATTTCTCTTCTACATCTTTCCCATAAAACAAAATGTCCCAATTCACTCCTTTTGAATCATTTCGCATCTCATCAAAGTTAGCCTTTCTTCAATCAAAAATCTCAACCCTAGGTCCAGTTCTGACCCTCTTCATAATTATATTGAAACTAATGGTATTGTGATCACTGGACCCGAAGTGCTCCCCAACGCATACCTCTGCCACCTGTCCTGTCTCATTTCTTAACAGGAGGTCCAGCACTGCCTCTCCTCTAGCAGGTACCTCTATGTATTGCTGCAAAAAACTATCCTGCACACATTTTACAAACTCCAACCCATCCAGCCCATTTACAGAATGTGTTTCCCAGACTATGTGTGGAAAGTTGAAATCTCCCACAATCACTACCATGTGCTTACTACTAATATCTGCTATCTCCTTACATATTTGCTCTTCCAATTCTCGATCCCCATTTGGCGGTCTATAATACACCCCTATAAGTGTTGCTACACCTTTCCCACTTCTCAGTTCCACCCAAATAGCCTCCCTAGATGAGCCCTCCAATCTATCCTGCCAAAGCACTGCTGTAATATCTTCCCTGACTAGCAATGCAACACCTCCACCTCTTGCCCCTCCAATTCTATCACACCTGAAGCAACGAAATCCTGGAATATTTAGTTTCCAATCACAGCCCTCCTGCAACCATGTTTCATTGATCTCCACAACATCATACTTCCAGGTGTCTATCCAGGCTCTAAGCTCATCCACCTTTCTTACACTGCTCCTAGCATTAATATATGCACATTTAAGAAAACCCCCGCCTCTTATTCTCTGTTTATTTCTTTTTTTTTCTTTCTCCTCGTGTCCGAGTGCTTCCCTTTTCTGCTTCCTGCCTCCCATTCTGTCTACTAGCTTTCTCTATTTGAGTCCCTCGCCCCAACCATTCTAGTTTAAAATCTCCCCAGCTGCCTTTGCAAATTTCCCCGCCAGGATATTGGTCCCCCTCGGGTTCAAGTGCAACCCATCCTTTCTGTACAGGTCCCACCTTCCCCAAAAGAAGTCCCAATGATCCAGAAACTTGAATCCCTGCCCTCTGCACCAGTCTTTCATCCACGCATTTATCCTCCACCTTGCTCCATTCCTACTCTCACTGTCACGTGGCACAGGCAGTAACCCTGAGATTGTTACCTTTTTGGTCCTTTTCCTTAACTCTCCTCCCAACTCCCTAAATCCTCCCTTCAGGACCTCTTCCAGTTTTTTACCTATGTCATTGGTACCTATATGTACCACGACCTCAGGCTCCTCTCCCTCTGATTTCTGGATATCTTGGACGTGTTGAGACACGTCCGAGACCTTGGCACCAGGGAGGCAGACCACCATCCTGGTCTCCCGACTGCGTCCACAGAATCGCCTATCCGACCCCCTAACAATAGAGTCCCCAATTACTATTGCCCTCTTCTTTTTTCCCTACCTTTTGGAGCAACAGGGCCGGTCTCTGTGCTGGAGGCCCGTCCGCTCTTGCTACCCCCGGGTAGGCTGTCACCCCCATCCGTACTCAAACAGGAGTACTTATTTGCGAGGTGTACCGACATTGGAGTACTCACTCGTTCCTGCCTCTGCCCCTTGCCCTTCCTTAACGTGACCCACATGTCTCTCTCCCATGGTTTTGGAGTGACCACCTCCCTATAACTCCCCTCTATGACCTCCTCACTCTCCCTGATCAGAGCGAGGTCATCGAGCTGCTGCTCCAAGATCCTAATACGGTCCCTTAGGAGCCCCATCTCGCTGCACCTGGTGCAGATGTGGATGTCTGGAGGGCCATCCGACACCATGACCTCCCACATCTGACATCCAGAACAGTATACTGCTCTGACTGTCATTCTCCCGCCTTACCCTGGATCTGATACCAGTATAATACAGTAGAAACTGCTGGGAGAAATCAGCAGGTATCTGACTCACAACAGCTGCTCCCTCTTGACCTTTAAACTGTACCTTTATTATATAAACAAGAAGCACTGTACCCTTAGCCCACTGTACCTTTACTAAAGCACTGTACCTTTAGCCCACTGTACCCTTAGCCCACTGTACCTTTACTAAAGCACTGTACCTTTAACCAGAAAGCAGAAATACTAACCTGAGGTTGCACCAAATCAGCTGCTTCCTCTAGTCTGCTTCCACCAATCAGCGGCTTCCACCAGAATCCTCCCTATGAAGTGTGAAACGTTACAGATTTTGGTAAAAAAATCCTCCACTCGCTCCAACGGTCCCGGGCCTCTGTAAAAACAAGCCCCGCGCTCGATTTATATACTCACAGCCCTGACCCTCCTCCACTCGCTCCAACGGTTCCCGGAACATGCTGTTCGCTTTCTTCACTGCCTGCTGTACCTGCATGCTTACTTTCATTGACTGATGAACAAAGATCCCCAGATCCCGTTGTACTTCCCCTTTTCCAAAGTTGAAACAATTTAGATAATAATCTACCTTCCTGTTTTTGCCACCTCACATTTATCCACATTAAACTGCATCTGCCCACTCACCCAACCTGTCCAATCCACCCTGCATCCTCATAGCATCCTCCTCACAGTTCACACTGCCACCCAGCTTTGTGACATCTGCAAATTTGCTAATGTTACTTTGAATCCCTTCATCTAAATCATTGATGTATATTGTAAATAGCTGCGGTCCCAGCACTGAGCCTTGCGGTACCCCACTAGTCACTGCCTGCCATTCTGAAAGGGACCCGTTAATCCCTACTCCTTGTTTCCTGTCTGCCAACCACTTCTCTATCCATGTCAGCACCCTACCCCCAATACCATGTACCCTAATTTTGCCCACTAATCTCCTATGTGGGACCTTATCAAATGCTTTCTGAAAGTCCAGGTACACTACATCCACTAGCTCTCCCTTGTCCATTTTCCTTGTTACATCCTCAAAAAATTCCAGAAGATTAGATTCTTTAGATTCTGGAGTAGTTCCTGGAGATTGGCAGGTAGCAAACGTAACCCCACTTTTTAAGAAAGGAGGGAGAGGGAAAATGGGGAATTACAGACCAGTTAGTCTAACATCGGTAGTGGGGAAACTGCTAGAGTCGGTTATTAAAGATGGGATAGCAGCACATTTGGAAAGTGGTGAAATCATTGGACAAAGTCAGCATGGATTTACGAAAGGTAAATCATGTCTGACGAATCTTATAGAATTTTTCGAGGATGTAACTAGTAGCGTGGATAGGGGAGAACCAGTGGATGTGGTGTATCTGGACTTCCAGAAGGCTTTCGACAAGGTCCCACATAAGAGATTAGTATAGAAACTTAAAGCACATGGCATTGGGGGTTCAGTATTGATGTGGATAGAGAACTGGCTGGCAAACAGGAAGCAAAGAGTAGGAGTAAACGGGTCCTTTTCACAATGGCAGGCAGTGACTAGTGGGGTACCGCAAGGCTCAGTACTGGAACCCCAGCTATTTACAATATATATTAATGATCTGGATGAGGGAATTGAAGGCAATATCTCCAAGTTTGCGGATGACACTAAGCTGGGGGGCAGTGTTAGGTGTGAGGAGGATGCTAGGAGACTGCAAGGTGACTTGGATAGGCTGGGTGAGTGGGCAAATGTTTGGCAGATGCAGTTTAATGTGGATAAATGTGAGGTTATCCATTTTGGTGGCAAAAACGGGAAAGCAGATTATTATCTAAGCGGTGGCCGATTGGGAAAGGGGGAGATGCAGCGAGACCTGGGTGTCATGGTACACCAGTCATTGAAGGTAGGCATGCAGGTGCAGCAGGCAGTAAAGAAAGCGAATGGTATGTTAGCTTTCATCGCAAAAGGATTTGAGTATAGGAGCAGGGAGGTTCTACTGCAGTTGTACAGGGTCTTGGTGAGACCACACCTGGAGTATTGCGTACAGTTTTGGTCTCCAAATCTGAGGAAGGACATTATTGCCATAGAGGGAGTGCAGAGACGGTTCACCAGACTGATTCCTGGGATGTCAGGACTGTCTTATGAAGAAAGACTGGATAGACTTGGTTTATACTCTCTAGAATTTAGGAGATTGAGAGGGGATCTTATAGAAACTTACAAAATTCTTGGGTTGGACAGGCTAGATGCAGGAAGATTGTTCCCAATGTTAGGGAAGTCCAGGACAAGGGGTCACAGCTTAAGGATAAGGGGGAAATCGTTTAAAACCGAGATGAGAATAACTTTTTTCACACAGAGAGTGGTGAATCTCTGGAACTCTCTGCCACAGAGGGTAGTTGAGGCCAGTTCATTGGCTATATTTAAGAGGGAGTTAGATGTGGCCCTTGTGGCTAAGGGGATCAGGGGGTATGGAGAGAAGGCAGGTACGGGATACTGAGTTGGATGATCAGCCATGATCATATTGAATGGCGGTGCAGGCTCGAAGGATCGAATGGCCTACTCCTGCACCTAATTTCTATGTTTCTATGTCTATGTTTCTATTAGTCAAGCACGATTTCCCCTTCGTAAATCCATGCTGACTCGGACCGATCCTGTTACTGCTATCCAAATGTGCAGCTATCTCATCTTTTATTATTGACTCCAGCATCTTCCCCACCATTGATGTCAGGCTAACTGGCCTGTAATTCCTTGTTTTCTCTCTCCCGCCTTTCTTAAAAAGTGGGATAACATTAGCTACCCTCCAATCCACATGAACTGATCCTGAGTCTATAGAACATTGGAAAATTATCACCAATGCATCCACAATTTCTAGAGCCACTTCCTTAAGTACCCTGGGATGTAGACCATCAGGCCCTGGGAATTTATCAGCCTTCAGTCCCATCAGTCTATCCAACACCATTTCCTGCCTAATGTGGATTTCCTTCAGTTCCTCTGTCACCCCAGATCCTCTGGCCACTAGTACATCAGGGAGATTATTTGTGTCGACGGATCCAAAGTACCTGTTCAACTGATCTGCCATTTCCTTGTTCCCCATAATAAATTCAACTTTTTCAGTCTTCAAGGGTCCAACTTTGGTCTCAACTAACTTTTCCCTGCTCACATACCTAAAGAAGCTTTTACTCTCCTCCTTTATATTCTTGGCTATCTTACCTTCGTACCTCGTCTTTAACTTGGATTACCTTTAGAATAACTTGGCATCATGGTCGGCAGCGATTGGGCCGAAGAGTCTGTTCCTGTTCTATGTTCTATTGGTGTCAGTTCTGACCTGATCTGGTTTGAATCTGTGCAGGTGCTGCCAGGACAATTTTAGTGTTATGTTTTATAACAGAAATCTCTCGGTCTGCCTTTATCAATCTTTAGCTTTGAAAACTGTCACATAAACTGTTAGTTTAGTTTATTGTCATCACGTGAACCGCGGTACATTGAACATCTGTTGTTGCGTGTTGTCCATTTAGCAAATGTGTTTACAATCAAGCCGCCCACAGTGTACAGTATACAGATAAATAATGAAATGTACACCGTCTGATTAAAGATAATTACATGTCTCCACGCACCCACATACACAATGCACATATGGTTCTCTCCACCTCCACCCCCCTCCCTCCCCACCCACCCACCCCACTCCCCTCCCCTCGTCAACCCCACACCCCCCCCCCCCCGCCCACTTCCCCCACCTCCCCCCCCCCCCCCCCCCCCACCCCCCCCCCCCCCCCCCCCCCCCCCCCCCCACTCCCCCCACCACCACCCCTGTCTGCAATGTGAAGCAGTCCTTATATTCCAACTTCAAGTTCTGAACATGTTTGGATTTACAGCACCTAATGATCTGGCAAACTATTCTTATGTTGAAACAAAGCGGAGGGACTTTCCACGTTGCACTTCCCAAGAGTGTAGCGCTTCCTCAATTCTGCAGCAGAAGTTCACGTCAGGGTTGTGGCTTTCGGATCTGTACGTGATGTTACCTTCTCTCCCGCCCGAGCTCCAGATCCCAGCTTGTTCGCAATTCAATCGTCGTTTAGTAATTAACATATTATGTATTCTACTTCTTATTTAAGAGTACGGCTATAGTAAAACAAACTTTAAATTAATGCTGCATTGAAAATAATGAAACTACAATTATGAACGGGTGGTCAAGGTGGCGCAGCGGTAGAGTTGCTGCCTTACAGCGCCAGAGACCCGAGTTCGATCCCGACTACGGGTGTTGTCTTGCGGAGTTTGTACCTTCCCCCCGTGACTTCAGCTTCATCGGCGGCTCTCTCCCATCGAAGGTTTCCAAGTTAATTTCAGACCCCTATCCATTCATTCATTCATTCAATTTCCATTAAAATCTTCAACATTTCACTTCTGGCACAGGCCAAACCCACTGTAGTCTCATTAGTCACTACAGTAAACTCACGGGCCACTACGATCTTACATCTTAAATGTTTCAGATTTTAACTTCAAGATTAAATTTGACTCGTGGAAATCTTTAAACATGTTTAAAATCTTTCGAGAGTTAACAAGTTTCCCGGGTACCTGCCGTTAGCGCCACGATTCGCTAAGTTGCGTCCACGAGTTCCGACGTTCCTGCTACGTTATTTGTACGTGATTACCACGAGTTTAATTTGGTTTAAACTCGGGGTACCTCGTGGGTCAACTCGCACCGTGAGACAGGGGTTTAAAGACGTGCAGGTTTGCAGGTTAATTGGCTTGATGTAAATGTAAAATGGTCCACAGTGGGTGTCGGATAGTGTTAATGTGAGGGGATCGCTGGTCAGCGCGGACCCGGTGGGCCGAAGGGCCTGTTTCCGAGCTGTATCTCTAAACTAAACTCCAAGAAAAGGGAATGAAGCCACAATTGGAATCACATGATTACACAAACTAATTTAGCAGAAGTTTGCGGGAGAGTTTTCACGTTGTCAGCGGCCGACAGTTTCACTTCCTCACGCCGTCTGTACAGGCATCAATGTCGTGTTGTATCTGTGAACGCATTGACCATTCCATCAATGTCGTGTTGTATCTGTGAACGCATTGACCATTCCATCAATGCCGTGTTGTATCTGTGAACGCATTGACCATTCCATCAATGCCGTGTTGTATCTGTGAACGCATTGACCATTCTATCAATGCCGTGTTGTAACTGCGAACACGTTAACCATTCCTCTCCTTGCCCAGAATCCACTCCGTTAGGTTTGACTCAGATGGAAAATTCAAGGTCAAATGATCTCATGAATTATAAATTCAGAAGAAAGTCTCGCTCTTGTGACTGTTTGTGTAAATGTGAACAATGCAGAGTGATACAGTGTGGAAACAGGCCCGACAATAAACAGTAGTTGCAGGACTAGGCCATTCGGCCCTTCAAGCCAGCACCGCTGCCCATGTCCACCCAACCTGCCCATGCCGACCAACATGTCCCATTTACACCAGTCCCACAAACCCGCGAGGCTGGTGCTCACTCACCTGCGATCCCAGGTTAAAGTCTACCTGGACCCCCTGCAGTTCGATTAGCAAACAATGGTGGAGGTGGAGGAGATCATGATCCACCTGCTCCATCGTTCCTGTGTTCACCTGCATAAGCCGGGAAGCATTGTGGGAGTCATGTGTTTTGACTTCTCCAGAGCTTTTAACAGCATCGGGCCTGCACTGCTGAGGAGCAAACTGACGAAGATGCCGGTGGATGCTCCACTGGTGTCCTGGATCACCAACTACCTGACTGTACGACAACAATATGTCAGGCTACAGAACTGTGTCTCAGACATGGTGGTGAGCAACACAGGGGCCCACAGGGGATGGTCCTCTCTCTCTTCCTGTTCACCATCAATACCTCGGGCTTCAGATACAACTCGGACTCCTGCCACCTGCCAGAGTTTTCCGATGACTCAGCAATTGTGGGCTGCATCAGTGAGGAGAGGGAAGTTGAATGCACAGGTGAAGTCAACGACTTTGTTGAGTGATGTGAGCTGAATCACCTTCAGCTCAACACCAACAACACTAAGGAGTTAATGATGGACTTTAGGAGGCGAGGAACATCCCTGCCCCAGCCTCTATCAATGGTGTGGATGTGCAGTTTACCAAGGAGTACAAGAATCTTGGACTCATCAGGAAGACTGGCTCTGACCTGGGGCGGAGTTGGATTCAGTGGAGGTGGTCTTTTGAGGGTAAAACTGTGCTCAAACTGTGGAGCATCTTGGACAATACAGTTCACTTCATCCATGATACACTGGTCAACATGAGGAGCACCTTCAGCAAACAGACTGGTTCCATCAAGATGCAGGACAGAAGCCACAGGAGATCCATTTTCCCTGTGGCTATGAAACTGTACAACTCCTCCGCCCTTCTGCCGTGGGGTAGACTGACTCCCCTTCCCCCTCACCCCCAATCATTGCACATCCACAATCCTGATCTTTTCATTCGTTACTTTAATTTCATGTTTAATGTATCTTGTTGTGTTTCATGACTGTTGGCAGAACAGTTTCCCTCCTGGGATAAATACAATTCTACCTTATCCTAATATCCTTTTAAACCTTTCCCATCCTGATTGCATGTTCAGAAGAAAGTTTCCTTGGAACCAATCTGGAAGGTGAGCCCTGGGATGGGCGGGGATTCCTTCTCAGGATTGGCCAGTTTCAACGGCTGGAGATTACAGCAAAGCATTTGAAAAGGTTCCACGTGGTAGGCTGCTCTGGCAGGTTAGATTGTATGGGATCGAAGAAGAGATAGCTGAATGGATAGAAAATTTGGCTTTGTGGAAGGAAGCAGAGGGACATATGCTGAGAGAATGGAGCAGCTGGGCTTGTACACTCTGGAGTTTAGAAGGATGAGAGGGCATCCTATTGAAACATATAATATTGTTAAGGACTTGGATATGCTAGAGGCAGGAAACATGTTCCCGATGTTGGAGGAGTCCAGAACCAGGGTCCACAATTTAAGAATAAGGAGTAAGCCATTTAAAATGGAGGCGAGGAAACACTTTTTCTCACAGAGAGTTGTGAGTGTAGAATTCGCTGCCTCAGAGGGCGGTGGAGGCCAGTTCTCTGGATGCTTTCAAGAGAGAGCCAGATAGGGCTCTTAAAGATAGCGGAGTCAGTGGATATGGGGAGATGGCAGCAACGGGGCAGTGATTGGGGATGATCAGCCATGATCACATTGAATGGCGGTGCAGGTTTGAAGGGCCGAATGGCCTCATCCTGCACCCTATTGTCTATTGTGATGGTGGAATGTTGCTTCCTGGACAGGAGGCCTGTAACTACTGTTGGGCCTCAGGGTTTGGTGCTGGGCCCGTTACTGTTTGTCATCTACATCAATGATTTGGATGAGAACATACGGTGCAAGATTAGCAAGTTTGCAGATGATACAAAAGTGAGTGGTTTTGTATATACTGAAGATGGTTGTGGAAAATTGCAACAGGATCTTGATCAATTGGCCAGGTGGGCGGAGGAATTGTTGATAGAATTTAATACAGAGAAATGTGAGATGTTACTTCAGAAACAATGGTTCTGAACTTAAAGAAAGGTAACTTTAAGGGTATGAGACGTGAATTGGCCATGATAGACTGGCAATTAATTCTTAAAGGGTTGTCGGTGGATATGCAATGGAAAGCATTTAAAGACTACATGGATGAACTACAACAATTGTTCATCCCAGTTTGGCAAAAGAATAAATCAGGGAAGGAAGGTAGTGCATCCGTGGATAACAAGGGAAATCAGGGATAGTATCAAAGCGTACAAATTAGCCAGACTACGAGAGGACTGGGAGAAATTCAGAGTCCAGCAGAGGAGGACAAAGGGCTTAATTAGGAAAGGGAAAATAGATTATGAAAGAAAACTGGCAGGGAACATAAAAACTGACTGCAAACGTTTTTTATAGATATGTGAAGAGAAAGAGATTAGGTGAAACAAATGTAGGATCCTTGCAGTCAGAAACAGGTGAATTGATCATGGGGAACTAGGACATGGCGGACCAATTGAATAACTACTTTGGTTCCATCTTCACTAAGGAAGACATAAATAATCTGCCGGAAATAGCAGGGGACCGCGGGTCAAATGAGATGGAGGAACTGAGTGAAATCCAGGTTAGCCGGGAAGTGGTGTTAGGTAAATTGAATGAATTAAAGGCCGATAAATCCCCAGGGCCAGATAGGTTGCATCCCAGAGTACTTAAGGAAGTAGCTCCAGAAATAGTGGATGCATTAGTGATAATTTTTCAAAACTCTTTAGATTCTGGAGTAGTTCCTGAGGATTGGAGGGTAGCAAACGTAACCCCATTCTCTCTCGTCAGGGAGAGAGAAAAGGGGGAATTACAGACCAGTTAGTCTAACACCGGTAGTGGGGAAACTGCTAGAGTCAGTTATTAAAGATGGGATAGCAGCACATTTGGAAAGTGGGGAAATCATTGGACAAAGTCAGCATGGATTTACGAAAGGTAAATCATGTCTGACGAATCTTATCGAGTTTTTCGAGGATGTAACTAGTAGAGTGGATAAGGGAGAACCAGTGGATGTGTTATATCTGGAACTTTCAGAAGGCTTTCGACAAGGTCCCACATAAGTGATTAGTATACAAACTTAAAGCACATTGGGGGTTCAGCATTGATGTGGATAGAGAACTGGCTGGCAAACAGGAAGCAAAGAGTAGGAGTAAACGGGTCATTTTCACAATGGTAGGCAGTGACTACTGGCGTAACGCAAGGCTCAGTGCTGGGACCCCAGCTATTTACAATATATATTAATGATCTGGATGAGGGAATTGATGGCAACATCTCCAAGTTTGCGGATGACACTAAGTTGGGGGGCAGTGTTAGCTGTGAGGAGAATGCTAGGAGACTGCAAGGTGACTTGGATAGGCTGGGTGAGTGGGCAAATGCATGGCAGATGCAGTATAATGTGGATAAATGTGAGGTTACCCACTTTGATGGCAAAAACAGGAAAGTAGACTATTATCTAAATGGTGGCCGATTAGGAAAAGGGGAGATGCAACGAGACCTGGGTGTCATGGTACACCAGTCATTGAAAGTAGGCATGCAGGTGCAGCAGGCAGTGAAGAAAGCGAATGGTATGTTAGCATTCATAGCAAAAGGATTTGAGTATAGGAACAGGGAGGTACATGGTCTTGGTGAGACCACACCTGGAGTATTGCGTACAGTTTTGGTCTCCAAATCTGAGAAAGGACATTACTGCCAAAGAGGGAGTGCAGAGAAGGTTCACCAGACTGATTCCTGGGATGTCAGGACTTTCATATGAAGAACAACTGGATAGACTCGGTTTGTACTCGCTAGAATTTAGAAGATTGAGGGGGGATCTTATAGAAACTTACAAAATTCTTAAGGGGTTGGACAGGCTAGATGCAGGAAGATTGTTCCCGATGTTGGGGAAGTCCAGGACAAGGGGTCACAGCTTAAGGATAAGGGGGAAATCCTTTAGGACCGAGATGAGAAAAACATTTGCTGTACACCCAAGCTTCTGTGTCTTCTCCCACCTTCGTGTTTCTAGTCAAGATTTTTGACTGAGACTTGTGTCTTTTGTATTATTTTATAGTTTAAGTTTAGGCGACTATCACATCTGGCATAGTCGGCAGGACTCGGCCTAGAGAACTTGTCTAAGCCTAGTGTCTAGGTACCATGTATCAATACGTCTACCTTGTTGAGACATCCAGGGCTCAGGTAAAGAGATTGCTGGGTTGAGAGACATGGGCCAGATGATAGAATGGGACAAGGCTTAGATAAGAGTGACAGCGGTTCGCCGGTACAGCATATGTGTTATACACATCCAGGAAAAAGTAAAGATTTCAGACAATTGTCAGCGTCTTTGACGAAGTGAATGGGTGATGAAGTCTGGCCGGTAGGGGGGTCATGGAATGTGAAAACCTTAAAACGGGAAACAAATGGAAAAAGCGTATTAAGGAATGGAAGGAGGTGGCACTCAAACGCCACGAGGAAGCGTGCGATGAGCAATGTATGTAACCGAGGCATTGCGATATGTGGGCCCACCGGGGCCAAGAATGTCAGGCTTATGATAAGAAGGATAAGGTAAACGGCTGTGAGTCTTCGACTCAAAACATAGAACCATAGAAAATAGGTGCAGGAGGAGGCCATTCGGCCCTTCGAGCCAGCACCACCATTCATTGTGATCATGGCTGATCATCCCCAATCAATAACCCGTGCCTGTCTTCTCCCTATATCCCTTGAATCCACTAGCCCCTAGAGCTCTAGCTAACTCTCTCATAAATCCAATCTGTGATTTGACCTCCACTGCCCTCTGTGGCAGCGAATTCTACAAATTCACAACTCTCTGGATGAAAATGTTTTATTCTCACCTCAGTCTTAAATGACCTCCCCTTTATTCTAAGACTGTGGCCCCTGGTTCTGGATCGCCCCACATTGGGAACATTGTTCCTGCATCTAGCTTGTCCAGTCCTTTTATAATGTTATATGTTTCTATAAGATCCCCTCATCCTTCTAAACTCCAGTGAATACAAGCCTAGTCTTTTCAATCTTTCCTCATATGACAGTCCCACCATCCCAGGGATCAATCTCGTGAACCTACGCTGCACTGCCTCAATCACAAGGATGTCCTTCCTCAAATTAGGAGACCAAAACTGTACACAATACTCCAGATGTGGTCTCACCAAAGCCCTATACAACTGCAGAAGAACCTCTTTACTCCTATACTGAAATCCTCTTGTTATGAACGCCAACATTCCATTAGCTTTCTTCACTGTCTGCTGTGCCTGTAAGTCAACTTTCAGTGACTGGTGTACAAGGACACCCAGGTCTCGCTGTACCTCCCCCTTACCTAAGGTAACCCCATTGAGATAATAATCTGCCCCCTTGTTTTTGCCGCCAAAGTGGATAACCTCACATTTATCCATATTATACTGCATCTACCATGCATCTGCCCACTCACTCAAACCTGTCCAGGTCACCCTGCAACCTCCTAACATCCTCTTCACAGTTCACACTGCCACCCATCTTTGTGTCATCCGCAAACTTGCTAGCGTTGCTCCTAATTCCCTCTTCCAAATCATTAATATATATGGTAAACAGTTGGGGCCCCAATAATAAGCCTTACGGCACTCCACTCGCCACTGCCTGCCATTCTGAAAAGGATCCGTTCACTCCTACTCTTTGCTTCCGGTCTGCCAACCAATTTTCTATCCATGTCAACATCCTATCCGCAATACCATGTGCTCTAATTTCAATCACCAATCACCCGTGCGGGACCTTATCAAATGCATTCTGAAAGTCTAGATACACTACATCCACTGGCACCCCTTCATCCATTTTACTTGTCGCATCCTCAGAAAATTCCAGAAGATTAGTCAAGCATGATTTCCCTTTCATAAATCCATGCTGACTTGGACTAATCC
This sequence comes from Leucoraja erinaceus, assembly GCF_028641065.1. NCBI lineage: Eukaryota > Metazoa > Chordata > Chondrichthyes > Rajiformes > Rajidae > Leucoraja > Leucoraja erinaceus. Next base: position 34,997 of record NW_026576715.1, on the reverse strand, counting down.
TTTTACTGCTATCTAAATGCCCCATCATTACCTCTTTAATAATTGACTCCAGCATCTTTCCCACCACCAAAGTCAGGCTAACTGGTCTGTAATTCCCCGTTTTCTCTCTCGCTCCTTTCTTGAAAAGTGGGATAACATTAGCTATCCTCCAATCCACAGGAACTGATCCTGAATCTATTGAACATTGAAAAATGTTCACCAATTCGTCCACTATTTCTAGAGCGACCTCCCTGAGGACCCTGGGATGCAGACCATCAGGCCCATGGGATTTATTATCCTTCAGTCCCATTAGCCTACCCAATACTATTTCTCGCCTAATGAAAATTTATTTCAGTTCCTCTACCCCCTTAGATCCTCTGTCCTCCAGTACATCTGGGAGATTGTTTGTGTCTTCCTTAGAGAAGACAGATCCGAAGTACCTGTTCTTCACCATCTTCTGCCATTTCCTTGTTGCCCATAATAATTTCACCATGTCTGCCTTCAAGGGACCCACATTTGACTTTGCTATTCTTTTTCCCTTAACATATCTAAAGAAGCTTTTACCTTCCTTCTTTATATTCCTGGCCATCTCCCCTTCAACTTCATCTTTTCAGCCCGTTTTGTTTCCTTCTGTTGTCCTATGAAAGTTTCCCAATCCTCTGGCTTCCGGCTACTCTTGGGTGTGTTATACATGTAAAACAATGTAAAAACTAAAACAGGTGCACGACCTGCTGAAAGCAAGGGAGGTTCATATCCAGCACTGGAGGAGGGCCTGTTGTCTGGAATGGCTGAATTATTTGCATCCTCGGACTTAGAGGATGACTGGGGACTTGACCACCTCCAGCCGCCCCACAACCGGGCCAAATGTTGCCGCCATCGTATTCGGCTGCCATAGGTCCTGTCGCTGCCGCTGCCGTTGTGACTCCCCCTGCCACAACTCCCCTTCCAACTGTTCAAGAAGGAACTGCAGATGCTGGAAAATCGAAGGTACACATAAATGCTGGAGAAACTCAGCGGGTGCAGCAGCATCTATGGAGCGAGGGAAATAGGCAACGTTTCGGGCCGAAACCCTTCTTCAGACTGCTGATAATCTGAAGAAGGGTATCGGCCCGAAAAGCTGCCTATTTCCTTCGCTCCATAGATTTTGCTGCACCCGCTGAGTTTCTCCAGGAATTTCCCCGTCCAATGTAACGTCCACAACAACACACATACGATATCGTAACCCCGCCACTGACTATTAGCGACGGATGAAAGAGACGAATTGACCGAACACCTGCAGCATCTTACGGCACAATACCTACCAGTAAAACTAATTTCCCCATACGAAGAATGACGCCCAACCCGGACGGAGAGCCAGTCCCCATGGCAGTGCCTTGGAAACCAGCAGACACGGCCCTGATGGCACAAAACACACCTGTAAACATACACAAAGAGCACATTTGCGGACTACTTTGAGACAATGATGCGTGCCTACTCAGTCAGGCCCCAAGACCACATTACAGCCCTTTCCACACTCCTCAGTGTTACTGAATTTAGCAAATTGGACCGCCGAGATGTCTCAAAATATCCCTGCCCACCCAGCTATGGATAATAGCCGCACAAGCAAACTGCGTCGACCAGATTACTTTAATGACGAGAGGTCTGGGTCAGATTTCTGCAGCTCCCGCTAGACATGGCCCGAGTATTAGAATGTAAGCCACGACCGAAGGAAACCGGTCTCCAGTTCTGGGAGCGTTTCACAGCTCAATACCGAAATCATGCTGGCGATGAAACTGTTAACGATGGTCGAGTTTCTACACAGTTTAATGCCATATTGGTACAGTGTCTGCCATCTGTCACTGTGCAAATTGTGGTATTATGCAATAATAGTGTAAGGCTGGGCAGACGGGCACTAGGACCCTGTGTGACAGAAGCCAGGCTCCAGTAACCGGATGTGACTGGAACCCAGGGTGTGGGCAGTTAGGGAGTTGCCTGGGCTTGCACACGAGGCTTTTGCTGTTGCTGCTATTGTACAGATTAAAGATATACTCTGTTTACGTCGTCGTACGAGCCTTATTACAAGCATAACTCGACATGGTGTCAGAACTGGGAGACTTGTAAGCAAGAAAATAAATAAAGAAGAAGAGGAAGGTGTATCGTTTTGGCGGGAAATAGGAGACGAGCTGGCAGATATGGCGCAACCTACACCAACTGCTACGTTCACAATACAACCTCCAGAGCCATTCGATTTTACCAAGCCTCAAGAATGGGAGCGTTGGATCAGGAGATTCGACCGCTTTCGGCTTGCAAGCAATTTAAACGCGACGTCGGCAGAAAACCAGGTGAACACGTTAGTGTATTGCATGGGCGATGAAGCAGATGATGTGCTAAAGGGGCTAACGCTAACTGCAGATGAGAGGAGGGTGTACACGGATGTCAAGGCAGGCTTTGATGCATTTTTTGTGCCTAAAAAGAATGTAATCTACGAAAGAGCCAAGTTCAATCAGCGTGTGCAACTGCCAGGAGAAACAGTGGATTTCTTCATCACTGCTCTATACGGATTTAGCTGAACACTGGCAACTATGGACAGTTACAGAACGAGCTGATCCGCGACAGGTTAGTGGTCGGGCTGAGCAACGTCTCATTGTCCGAAAAGCTACAGCTAGACAGAGACCTAACCCTTGAAACTGCTATAACAAAGACAAGGCAGTCTGAAGAAGTTAGACGACAGCGGTCTGACTTAAGAGGAGAAAATAGCAGTGCTAGCAAGTGCTCTAGTGTTGATGCTGTGCATGCTAAAAGCTACAGAAAACCCAAAATTTCCCTCAAAGCCCCTCAGCCACAAGCACAAAACACCAGGCAAAAAATAAATTTAATACACAGCCCCACAGCCAGGTTCAAAGGCCTGCTATAGATGTGGAAAAATGCCCTTGCATGGAAAATTGGAATGCCCTGCTAAAGATGCTATGTGTCACAACTGTGGCAAAAAGGGACATTATGGCAAAGTGTGTTGTGCAAAAAACAGTGCAAAATCTCTCAATGCTGTCACTACAGAGGAAGAAGAGAGCTTTTTCCTTGGGAGCTGTGGATGCTGGAAAAAGACCCGTGGACGGTGCAGCTACAAGTGAGACTCAGCTTGTGTGCAGGGTTGACGGCATCACCTTGGAATCAGTGAAACAACAATATCCGAAACTGTGTAGTGGCTTGGGTCTTGTTCTGAGGCCATACTCAATTAAATTGAAGCCAGAGGCTGTGCCCTTCTCTCTCCACACGCCACGCAGAGTCCCTCTGCCGCTTATGGGAAAAGTGAAGGAGGAGATAGACCGTATGGAGAAGATGGGCGTAATCACCAAGATTGAGGAAGCCGACTGATTGGTTTGGTGCCGGGATGGTGGTGGTGCCGAAAAAAAACAGGTGATGTTCGCATTTGTGTGGACTTCACAATGATGAATGGATCAGTATGCAGAGAAAAGTTTATCCTACCTGCTGTCGAGCACAACTCTGGGCATGCTAGCTGGTGCAACAGTATTCAGCAAATTTAGATGCCAACATGGGCTTTTTTGGCAAGTACCATTGACAAAAGAGTCTGCCAAACACACCACCTTCATCACGCCTTTTGGGCGCTACTAAAAAAAAACAACCGTCTACCCTTTGGCATAGCATCAGCCCCCGAGCACAAGGATGATGATGACAAAAAGAAGTGACCGGTGGCCTGGAGGGGGTACTGTGTCATATGGATGACATCCTGGTCTGGGGGCAGACGCAGGAGGAGCATGATGTGCGGCTACATGCGGTGCTAGAGAAGGCACAAAAATGCTGGCATTACGCTCAACATGGACAAATGTGAGCTCACACGCCACACAGTCAGATTCCTGGGTCATGTAATTTCAGCAGATGGAGTGAAGCCAGATCCAGAGAAGACGGGAGCAGTACAAGAGATGGATGCACCCAAAAATGTCAGCGAACTCAGGAGTTTTCTGGGCATGGTCAATCAGCTGGGCCGCTTCTTGCCTAACCTGGCTGAAAAAGACAAAGTGCTACGAGACCTGCTGTCCAAGAAGAACCACTGGTACTGGGGGACAGAGCAGCAGGCCGCCTTTGATCAGTTAAAAACAGAGCTGTCATCCACACCAGTGCTCACATTATATAACCCAAACAGTGCTCTAAAGATCTCTGCTGATGCCCTCTTCCTTTGGCCTGGGGGCAGTCCTGCTGCAGAAGAGCGATGCCATGTGGTCACCTGTGGCATATGCGTCCAGGTCAATGACACCAACAGAGCAGCGCTATGCTCAAGTAGAAAAGGAGGCAGGGCATTGGCTGCGACGTGGGCATGTGAAAGGTTCAGCTGGTTTCATCCTGGGAAGACCATTCGAGCTGGAAACTGACCACAAGCCGTTGGTGAGTCTGCTGGGAGAGGAAAGCTTTTGGATGACCTCCCACCAAGAATCCAAAGATTTTAGGATGAGACTCATGAGGTACAGCTATACAGTCGATCATGTCCCTGGCAAAAGCCTGTGGACAGCCGACACCTTATCTCGTGCTCCTCTGAGAGCCGCAAGAAACACACACAGACACAAGCCTACTAGAGGACACCAACATCTATGTAGACTCTGTCATCAGCAACATTCCTGTCAGTGGAGATTATCTGAGCAGCCTACGTGAGCACCTGCAGGCAGACAGTACATGCTCTGCACTGATGGAGTACCACACAGCCGGCTGGCCCAACAAAAGCCAACTGCAGGGAGTGCTGAGACATTACTGGGCTGATAGAGCAGTGCTGACTGTGCACGATGGGCTGCTGCTGCGGGGCACGAGGCTCGTCATCCCATCAGCCTTACAAGGTGATGTGCTGCAGAGACTACACGAAGGACACCTGGGGGTGACAAAGTGCAGGGGCCGGGCCAAACAGACGGTATGGTGGCCAGGACTCAGCAGCCAGCTGAATGACATGGTGCTGAAATGTAGAACCTGCATCCAAGAGAGAAGGAACGTCAAAGAGCCGCTGATGCCAACGGAGATGCCAGACAGGCCTTGGCAAACCTTGGGAGCTGACCTATTCACGCTGAAAAACAAGACTTATCTACTAGTCGTAGATTATTTCTCAAGATATGTGGAAGTTGCGCTGCTGTCACCCACAAGGTCCACAGATGTGGTGGTGCACCTGAAATCCATATTTGCTCATCATGGAATTTGTGAATTTCTTAAAAGTGACAATGGGCCCCAGTTTTCAGGTAGCCACTTTAAATCCTTTGCAGCAGAGTATGGCTTTATGCACATCACGAGCAGCCCCAGGTTTCCTCAGAGCAATGGGGAGGCGGAACGCGCTGTACAAACCGTGAAAAACCTGCTAACAAAGGCGTCAGACCCATATCTTGCATTGCTGGCCTACAGAGCAACCCCTCTACGGAACGGCTATAGCCCGGCCGAGCTGTTGATGGGGCGCTGCCTCCGCACTACAGTTTCTGCCCTTCCAACCCTGCTGAATCCAGTTTTGCCTGACTACAACACGCTGGGGGCCAAAGAAAGGGAGAAGAGGTGGAACGACGCAAGATCCTTTGACAAGAGGCACGGAGCGAGAAATCTGGAGCCACTAATACCTGGGGAGGATGTGTGGATCACCGATGCACGAGTCCAGGGCAAAGTGCTATCTACACACAATACCCCTCGCTCTTATATCGTCCAGGTGCCTCAGGGCACACTGAGGAGGAACCGGCAGCACTTGGTGCCGCTGCAGACCAACAGTGAGGTAGTCGACGCTGATGAGCCACCGGTGGGAGAAGACCCAGCTCCACCAGACCCCAGCTCCACCAGACCCAGCTCCACCAGACCCAGCTCCACCAGTGACAACATCACCCAGCGGAGAGGGCCCCACCACAGAGACTGTGCGGACCAGGTGTGGGGAGAGAGGTTAGAAAGCCGAAGAGACTTGATTTGTGATTTATTGATCTGTTTTTCTACAATAAAGAGAAAAAGAGAGAGTGAAATGTGATGTGAAATTGTTCTGTAAACCTGTTACATTTACCTGAAACCTGAAGAATACAAGATAGATACAAGATACAAGATAGATTTAATTGTCACGTGTGCCTGATGGCACAGTGAAATGAATTTCCATACAGCCATACAATAAAAATCAACAGGACACAACACACTATAGGGTTTGACATAAAACATCCCCACACAGTAGAATCAAAGTTCCCCACTGTGTGGGAAGGCACCCAAAGTCAGTCTTCTTCTCCACTATTCCCCATGGTCAGGGCCTCCCCAAGCCCTCCGCAGTTGCCGCTAAAACTTTACGGGCGGCCCGATGTTCAGGACCGCTCGCCGGGGTGATACCAGTCCGACGTCGGGGCTGCGGGACGTCCTCAGCGGCGTGGACACCAGAGTTGGCCCCCTCCTACCGGAAGAGTCGGCGTTCCAAAGTCCGCAAGCCGCGCCAGGGGTGGAGACTGCTGCTGGAGACCCCTCTGCAAGGCGCCCCAGGACTCCACGATGTTGTTCAGGCCGCCGCCCGCGTTGGAAGCTCTCCGCACCAAAGCTCCACGATGTTTGTTTGGAGCAACGGCCCAACGCTCCGGAGCTCCAAACGGTGACCCAGGCAGGTATCGCCCGCTCCGCGGTGACTCCAGCGCTGCGCCGTCGCTGTAGCAGCCCTGGTCCGGTTCCCGGTCCCCGGCAGGAAAGGCCGCTCCGATCCAGCTGGTAGGCCGCGAGGTGGGGGCCGCGAGGACGCCGACTCGGAGAAATAGTCGCGTCCCCGCCCAGGAAGAGACTAAAGAAACGGTTTTCCCCCTTACCCTGCCCCCCTCCCCCCCCTAGAAAAGTTAAAGTTCCCCCCAACCCAACACTTTAGACTAACTAAAAATAATAAAAAAAACAGAAGTAACAGAAAAGCAGTAGGCAGAGGCTCATGCCAAGGCAGCGCCCCCAGAGGCTTTTCTCACAGTATGGGAACATGTAAGTTATTTTATTTCTATTTTGCATGCTTAGATCAGGGATAGGTCTTCCAGCAAAAGGGCAGAATAAACCCCTTAAGACCTGCAGAGACAAAGGTAGTCCACCCTTTGTTCTCAAAGAAAGGGAGATGTGGTATTATGCAATAATAGTGTAAGGCTGGGCAGACGGGCACTAGGACCCTGTGTGACAGAAGCCAGGCTCCAGTAACCGGATGTGACTGGAACCCAGGGTGTGGGCAGTTAGGGAGTTGCCTGGGCTTGCACACGAAGCTTTTGCTGTTGCTGCTATTGTACAGATTAAAGATATACTCTGTTTACGTCATGATACGAGCCTTATTACAAGCATAACTCGACACAAATGATTAAGGTTGATCTGGAATGGGCAAGTAAAGTGGCAGAAGGATGTGACGTGCCGTGTGTGCACACTGGCCCAAGGCTAAACATGAAACTAACCCGTACAGCCTGTGATAGTTAAACCATGCATATGTGGTAATCTCAGAGGAAGGAAGTGAATGGACGATGCCACCTCCCCTAGACCACTCCACTACGAGGGCCACCACAACGGGGTATGAATCGCCCCAACCTATAGGGGACCACCCCATGATACGTGATACCTCCCCCCGCCCAGCCCAGACCGAGACACAAGCATCTGCTTTTAAATGTGAGGGAACAGGACACTGGGAACGGGAATGCCCAAGTGATCCTAGAGACCGGGACCAAACACCGGCACACCCCCGTGAAACTCCCTATAGCACCAGGAACCCGTTCCACGACCAAGACTGACTGTCGGTCCCCAGCGATTTCTCGAACTATGTTCCCCGTCATTGCCAGGGAGAGGAAATACCTTTCCTGATCGAAATTGGCGCTACCTTTTCAACCCTCGATCCACAATCCCACTTTCCTCTGTCTGCCTTCTCTGCACATCTATCGGGTCTCGATGGCAGAACCCCCAGCTATCCACTGACCTCACCTCTTCAGGTCCAAGCAGCGAATCGATGCCACATGCATCAACTGCTGCCTAGCAGGCCGTGACCTGCTACAAAGCCTTTCAATCACCATCTGCTGCACAAACGAGGGCATAGCAGTAGAGGAGGGCCCTACATCACACATTATGGTGCTGCAAACAGGGATGCTACCACAGTGGTGGACCATTGATCTGACCCCACGCCCACTATTGGTGAATATGGCCACCCCTCATGTTACTCTTTGCTCTGACCCCACCAGTGTAAACAATGAGGGACGAAGAATATTACTCCACCATCAGGATGAACTGGCCCGTAGGAAAACCCTGTGGAACGGCCCTTCTGGCCGACATTTTACTTTCTTTGTGGAGATAGAATCCACTTATCAGCCCACGTGTGACTTGCTGTAAATGAGGGACATACTGCTAAGGAACTGGGAAGTTTAGCCTATACCTTGCTGTACTGGGCAGACCCGACGTTTTCTCGATAAAGAACAGGCTTTCCCCGAAGGTTCTATAATGTTCTGGTCAGTAAAGAATACCTCAATTGCCCATCATAGAGCGCCAGGTCCCCCGGCGGTTGAACACCATTTGTGGACCACTAGTCCTCTGGAAGTAGGGTCCACTCAAACCGTGACCCCGTCCTCGTCGATGTAAAACCAGGACTGTTACTGCCCACTATACAGCAATACCCTCTGAAGCCAGAGGCAATGGTTTGATGGTTTTGCTAGCTCAGGGAATTCTGATCCCGTGCCAATCTCCTTGCAATACACCCATCTTTCCAGTCCCTAAACCAGGACGGAAGGAATGGCGATTAGTGCAAGATGTCCGAGCAAGCAACGAGATTGTTGTGCCACGGCATGTCATTTGGGCGCAACCCACGCTCTGTTACAACCCGAGAGTAGGCTGTCCATGTTTATTTGTCCATGTTTCATTTGTAGCAGAACTTGTAAGTATAGCCTTTAGTGTAGATGGTCATCATTGGTCAACAAAGCAGAAATTCCCCCAGGTCGTGGTTCATGTGAGTGGGCGGCGCGGCTCCTGCAAGTAGTGCCTCTGCAGTCTTGTCCGCGTTATCGCTTTTTCTGTCCTTTAGTTGTTTTTTATTTTTGTTGAGGGTTGTGGTGTGGTGGGGGGGGGGGTCTTTTTAAATCTCTCCCTGGCAGATCATTGGTCATTTCACAAAGGAAATGAGAAACTCTGTACCAATAATTCCCACTTCGGAGCTGGTCATTCGTGGTGCGTGCGTCCCGGGACGGATGTAACGACAGGTCTCCATCATGCTCCGTGGATCAATACCTGGCTCTTCAAACGGCGACTAACCCAGAGGTTGTTACCCAAACACTATGGTTCGATGTTCTCGAGCGCCGCCGGGGGCTCTCATACCTCGTCACAACCACCCGCTTGGCTTCGTCATTGATCGTGTCGCCACACCACAGTGGTAACATCTAACCTTGTAGATGGTGGTCGAGCCGAATTTTCCCGCAGGGCGTAGGTATATGGCGAGTATACTAGTGGATGGACAACACATCCTTGTGTGGCAGCGGTGTTGAGAATCATCGTGTGGAGGCCTTGTCACCAATCAGACTGAAGAAGGGTCTCGATCCTCAGCTTCACCCATTCCTTCTCTCCAGAGATGCGACCTGTCCCGCTGAGGTGCTCCAGCATTTTGTGTCTATCTTCGGCTTCAACCAGCATCTGCAGTTCCCAGCTACATAGATACGAGCTACATAGATAGCTCGATAGATAACTAGACACTTCCATTGTTTCAATCGTAGCGGGCCCGTTAAAACCCGCCGAAATTGTCAATTTTTGCGCTGTAAATAATTATGGAAATCGGGATGAGAATGTGAGACATTTAGCCTACTTCAGAATTCCAAAAGTGAGGAGAAATAACGGTACATAGAAGCGAGAGCTGAAGGGACAACAGGCAGAGTGCTTGGCGAACATTGGCCGTTTGCTCATTGCATTTCATCAACTAAGGCATTATTTGTGTTTTTTCTTGATTCCTTTGACATATAAAAAGTTTCAGAAGTGATACATCTGGCTGTAAAATTTTAAAATCGCCCATGGTTCTCAAGTGGGTTTTAACATACAAAAAAAACGCCTCTGAAGCAAAATTTGTCAGTAAAAATCGCAAACCATACGTGGGTTTTGAATTACATTTTACTCAGATGCAAGCCAAGGAATGGCATAATTGTCAGCTGTTAATTGGACATAATCAACCTCAGCAAATTGACAATGTCCTTTTGAAAGGGAGTGGGTGTTTAAGCTGTCAGGACATTTTATTATTTGCCAAAATGTACATCTCAATAGCATAATGATAGAAGACTAATTACTTTTCCACACACCACTCGTAAGTCTGGAGATTTTTTTAAATGATAAATTTAGCTTCAGAAACTTTTTTTTTTGTATGTGAAAACCCACTTCGGAACTATGGGCGATTTTACCATTTTACAGCCACTTCTCAGACTTTTTAGACACGAAAGGAATCAAGAAAAACAAATAATGCCTTATTGTTGATCAAATGCAGTGAGCAAATGAGATAATTCACAATATTTTCAATTCCGATATCTGCACGGCCAATGTTCGCCAAGCACTTTAGCTGTTGTTGTCCCTCCAGCTCTCACTTTCTCTTCACATTTGGAATAGGATAAATGTCTCTCACACTTACCCCGACTTCCACAGTTTTTTACAGCGCAAAAATAGTAAGATTAAACGAGAACTTACCAGTTTGAAGTTTGATCTGTATTTTATGAGGAGGAACGTTGAGAGAATACGTGAGTGACTACGTGAAGATTTCAAAGCTCTGTGACCTCATGCCGTGGAACGAGTCCATGCTTCACAACTGCCTTGGGTATTGGGAGAGAGCATCATTAGTAATTTTAAAACACACTTATACAAAGAGTTGTGTGGTATAATGAAAAATATAATTTTTTTAAATTGAAAATCATAGCCCTGTAACCTTTCGGGCAAATTATATTGTTGAACGTAGAATGGTTTCCGAACACGATGATGGCTCCAAAAAACTGGTTTATTACATAAACCTTTGGAAAGTCCTTTCGGATAACCATCCTACCATTCTGAGGATTTGGTCTGTGGGTACCTCTAGAATTTTTTCTGCGGATGTTGCTGCAGCCCTGGTGGAATGAGAGTTAAAAACATTAGTGTCTATTCCTGCCATCTTTAGGACATATTTGAGCCACCTTGATATAGTTTGGGTCGTGACCCTTTTGTGCGGTTTCTTGTAAGAGATTAACAACGCCATTTCCTGACCTCGAATGCTCTTAGTATATTCTATGTATAGTTGGATGTATCTTGCTATACACAGTCGTTCGTCATATGGATATACCATAAATTCAAACACTTGACCCGATGAACCTGGTCTGTTTTGTTTTATTAAATCCTGTATGACAAACACCAGTTTCTCGGGTGAGATGATCAGGGAGTCCAGGCTCAGTTTGCTTAATGACTGGACTCGTTGTGTGGTAAATAACGCCATGAGCATAACCATCTTCATGGTCAGTTTCTGAAGTGACAATGCTGTTATGGGCGACCAGCTCCTCAGCATGTTTCGAACGACACCCACCTCCCAGATTTTGGAGTACCTGGTTTTAGGGGGATTTGCATTGAATATGCCCCTCATGAGTTTTGTTACCAGGGGGGTGTGTTCCCACCGTGTCCTGCTCCGTTCCTTGTGATAGGTAATTGGAGAGTGCACTTCTGGCACTATTGATGGCACTGTTGCTCAATCGATTATCATAATGGAGGCTTGTTAAAATTCCAATACGGCCGGAATGTTCTTGGCCTTTTGCTCGAGGTTGTTGTCCAAGCAGTATATGCCCCATTTCTTGATGTGTCCAAGGTACTGCTTCCGTGTTGACAGTCTTTGTGCAGATGGGATGAGATGCCGTGTAGTGGGTCTTTCAGACTCTACAAATCAACAAATCCCTAGTCTTATGGCATGGATGACTGCCCCCAGTCACTGGATGAATTAATAAATTTGGGCTATGTCCATAAGGGAACATGGTTCTGACACCATCCCCTGTATGACCGAATACCACGGCTGAGTAGGCCAGTCGGGTACTATGAGAATCCCAGATGCCGAGTCTTGTTGAATTTTCCTTAGTACCCGATTGATGAGGCAGATCGGGGGAAATACATCACCCTATGGCTTTGTTTACGTAACAATGCCAAGCTGGTTTTAGAATTTTAGTAAATAATCTTGGGGCTGATGTTTGCCCCTTTGGTAAAGCTCTATATTGCCTAGTTCCCCCCCATCCAGTTAAATTTCAAATACCGTCTGTGATCCCCTCTGATGGGTACTGTATAGTATGCATCTTTTGAGTCAATGCCTGCCATATAGAAACCCAGCTGACACTAATTCTTTAGCAGTAATAAGAGTATCCATCTTAAAATAAACATATTGAACGAATGTGTTTAGGGTTGAAAGGTCAATGATAATCCTGCAACCCCCATCTTTTTTATTTTTAATAAATATGTTTGATACAAATTCTAATTTTTTCCCATGAATAGTATGCTCAATCACACCTTTTGTGTACAATCTTTGTAGCACCATGTGGGCTTTAGATTGTTCGGTTTTTGTAAGGACAAAATGCCTTTCTGGTGTATGTTATACTGGGGGGTTATTGGGATAAGTAAATTCTATCAGATAACCCTGAATACTGTTTAGAATATATGAGTCTGTAGTGATTTTACACCATTCATAACTGTAGTATTGCAATCTCTTGTTCGGGGTTGTGTGGGAGGTTGAGGCTTCCGCATCTTCCAGGGTGGCCGTCCCTGGCCATACCCTAAAAAAGGCTGCTGCGGGTATATTAATTTCTGGCACTGCGACTAGTATGCGCCACATTTTTATGGTCTTGCATGTGGCTGGTATCGTGCTCTAAAATAGGCCTTTGTGAGCCCCAGTGTCTTGGCTTCGTCATCCAGTTTTTTGACTTGTGCGGTCAAGTCTTGTCCAAACAAAAGGGTTGAGGTATTTGCGGTTCTTTGTTTGCAAATGGTAGCATATTAGGGGTCCAGTGCTGGCTGAATGGCAGCCTTCCGCATGTAGTTCAGCTCATATTGCACATTGCAAAACAGAGCTAGTGATTCTTGATGGTTTTTGGTTAGCTCTGTTTTGTCCAGGGTGCGGGTGTATGCTGTGAACCCTGCCGTCAGTCCCTTTAAGGTTTTCTGGATCTTGAGGTCCTGGTTCCTGATGTTCCTCCCCATATGCTGCCAAATGCGTTGGTTTACACTGGACACCTGTAATGCCTCACATTTGCCAGGTGGCAGATGTCTGGCCAGTCTCTGTAAATATTTCTTGTTGGAGTTTGTGGCCAGACATATAGTTAATACTATTGCCATCCTGGGATCCAAGTCTACCCCTGTTTGACTTGGTTTAAAGTAATCAGCCACCATGTCCAGCAGAGTCGCTGCTGTGTTAGGATCATGGGACGCTGTATTACCAGGCTCTGGCCCATCAGGGTCCTGCCTACTCTTTTTTATAGAGTTAGAGATCTCTAGGGGTCCCGCACGGGATATCCATGTGGGGCTTACCTCCTGCCCACTGTGGCTAGTCTCCACATCCATGTGACTGCTACTGTGAAGGAGCTCCTTTTTTCCCCCGCTGTTTCCGTCCCCCGTACACACGGGCACTGGTTTGCGGGTTTCCCTCCACATGGTCCCGGTACTCATAGGCACCTGTGCTGGCTGCTGTCATGCTGCAGCCACTCGTACCGGCTTCCTCCAGCGTGGGCTAGCGGGTCCACGCCGTTTCCGTACTTCTGGCGCCCTGGACCCTTCTAATACTTTTTGTAGGTTCTTCGCTGTTGTTGTAGCGCTGGGGTCTGGATTTACGGTTTTGGTTGGCGTTGGAGGTCCCGCATCTTCCAAGAAGGCCGGCCTGGGCCATGGCCTCCTGCACACTTGTCTTTTCTTCTGCGGACCCCTCTCCCAGGTCAGCCCAGAACTGACCCGCAGTGCTCCCCTCTGATGGGGTAGAAGCACTGTGCAGCACTCAAAGAGGTATTGCTGTGGGTTTATCCTAGGGCCCACAGTGACCCGACTCCATCTCCCAGAGTCTGTAACGTTGGAGCAAAGCTCCATACACCGCTTCTTCCCGCTCCAGCGCTCTCGGGCGCTGGCCGCCGGCGGTTATTCAAAGTCGGACTCCTCTTAGTCCACGACCTTGTTTGTTTCACGTGACTGAAGTAAAATTCACCATTTTGGCGGTTTTTAACAGGTAGGAAAGTACGCGTTTCGTGTATCAAGAACATATACCAGAAGCTGCGATGTCCTCCAGATGGATTGAGTGGCTCCGTACATCAAGCCCTATGACCCGGTGACCTTACGTGCAACCCCCCTATAGATAGGTCAATAGCTCGATGGATATGTAACATGCCAGAAAGACAGCAAGCTAGATAGCACGATTGCTAGAGGTTACAGCAGGGGCCGACAAAACTGAACCGGAGGGACGCGAAAAATGCGAACGAGGGGTGGGCGTAACAGCGGGGACCAGAGAAACATAACCGGGGATAACAGGTGCAGAGGGCGGTAAAACGGCAGGTGGGCATCCTCTACACCATGGAGTGGTCCCTGTCACCGGGCTATCCTCGTCAACGTGTCCTGGCTTAAGGCGGCTCACGGAGACAAACTCTTCCTTGCCACCCAGGTCCAACATAAACGTCGAGGCACCGGCTCTCCGCTGTTTGTACGGACCCTCCTACACCAGCTGTAATGGCGAGTGGTGAGCATCTCTATGAAGGAAAACATAAGCACTCACACACACACTCAGAGACTCACACCCATACACTCACACTCACACATTTAGGAACAGCTTCTTCCTGATAGCCATCAGGCTATTTTACTTCGGAGTCACGTGAGTGACTACGTGAAGAACCCCGCCAGGACGCATGCGTTACATTACGCTACACGCATTGTGAAACGTCATACGCGGTGGAAAGACGTTCCCCCGCAGCGGCAGTTCAAAAGCTGCTAATAACATGTAAGCGATTACTCTGCGGTCTTTTTTGTTTCCCATTTCCCACTACAGGAGGAATGGACAAAACAAAGAAGACGAGGGCTGCGACAAAGCTGGGGAGGGGAGGACCGCGGAGCAGCAGCCGACGGTACTTGGATCACCCGCAGTGGGATCAGCTGTGCCCGATGTCGCCTCCGCACCGGCCAAATCCACGCGGCCGGGCGGCAAGGCTAGGCACAAAATGAACAAGGTCGTGGACTCAGAGGAGTCCGACTTTATAACCATATAACCATATAACAATTACAGCACGGAAACAGGACATCTCGACCCGTGCCGAACACATAATCTCCCCAAGTCCCATATACCTGCGCTCAGACCATAACCCTCCATTCCCTTCCCATCCATATAACTATCCAATTTATTTTTAAATGATAAAAACGAACCTGCCTCCACCACCTTCACTGGAAGCTCATTCCACACAGCTACCACTCTCTGAGTAAAGAAGTTCCCCCTCATGTTACCCCTAAACTTCAGTCCCTTAATTCTCATGTCATGTCCCCTTGTTTGAATCTTCCCTACTCTCAGTGGGAAAAGCTTTTCCACGTCAACTCTGTCTATCCCTCTCATCATTTAAAAAACCTCTATCAAGTCCCCCCTTAACCTTCTGCGCTCCAAAGAATAAAGCCCTAACTTGTTCAACCTTTCTCTGGAACTTAGTTGCTGAAACCCAGGCAACATTCTAGTAAATCTCCTCTGTACTCTCTCTATTTTGTTGACATCCTTCCTATAATTAGGCGACCAAAATTGTACACCATACTCCAGAATTGGCCTCACCAATGCCTTGTACAATTTTAACATTACATCCCAACTTCTATACTCAATGCTCTGATTTATAAAGGGCAGCACACCAAAAGCTTTCTTTACCACCCTATCTACATGAGATTCCACTTTCAGGGAACTGTGCACAGTTATTCCCAGATCCCTCTGTTCACCTACATTCTTCAATTCCCTACCATTTACCATGTACGTCCTATTTTGATTTGTCCTGCCAAGATGTAGCACCTCACACTTATCAGCATTAAGCTCCATCTGCCATCTTTCAGCCCACTCTTCCAACTGGCATAAATCTCTCTGTAGACTTTGAAACTCTACTTCATTACCCGCAACCCCACCTATCTTAGTATAATCTGCATACTTACTAATCCAATTTACCACACCATCATCCAGATCATTGATGTACATGACAAACAACAGTGGACCCAACACAGATCCCTGTGGCACCCCACTCGTCACTGGCCTCCAACCTGACAAACAACCATCCACCATTACTATCTGGCATCTCCCATTCAGCCACTGTTGAATCCATCTTGCTACTCCACCATTAATACCCAACCATTGAACCTTCTTAACCAACCTTCCATGAGGAACCTTGTCAAAGGCCTTACTGAAGTCCATATACACAACATCCACTGCGTTACCCTCATCAATTTCCCGAGTAACATCTTCAAAAAATTCAAGAAGATTAGTCAAACATGACCTTCCACGCACAACTCCATGTTGACTGTTCCTAATCAGACCCTGTTTATCCAGATGCTTTATATATATTATCTCTAAGTATTCTTTTCCATTAATTTGCCCACCACTGACGTCAAACTAACAGGTCTATAATTGCTAGGTTTACTCTTAGACCCCTTTTTAAACAATGGAACAACATGCGCAGTATGCCAATCCTCCGGCACTATTCCCGTTTCTAATGACATTTGAAATATTTCTGCCATAGCCCCTGCTATTTCTACACTAACTTCCCTCAATGTCCTAGGGAATATCCTGTCCGGACCTGGAGACTTATCCAATATAAATTTCTCAAAGGTGTCAGTACTTCCTCTTCTTTGATCCTCATAGTTTCCATAGCTACTCTACTTGTTTCCCTTACCTCACATAATTCAATATCCTTCTCCTTGGTGAATACCGAAGAAAAGAAACTGTTCAATATCTCCCCCATCTCTTTCGGCTCTGCAGATTGTTGTCCACTCTGACTCTCTAATGGACCAATTTTATCCCTCGTTATCCTTTTGCTATTAATATTGCGGTAGAAACCCTTCAGATTTACTCTTACCTTACTTGCCAAAGCAACCTCATATCTTCTATCAAACAAGAGGACATGACTTCAGAATTAAGGGACAGATGTTTAGGGGTAATATGAGGGGGAACTTCTTTACGCAGAGAGTGGTAGCAGTGTGGAATGAGCTCCCAGTGGAAGTGGTGGAGGCAGGTTCATTGGTATCATTTAAAAATAAATTGGATAGGCATATGGATGAGAAGGGAATGGAGGGTTATGGTATGAGTGCAGGCAGGTGGGACTAAGGGGAAAAAATTTGTTCGGCACGGACTTGTAGGGCTGAGATGGCCTGTTTCCGTGCTGTAATTGTTATATGGTTATTATATGGTTATATCTTCTTTTAGCTTTTCTAATTTCTTTCTTAAGATTCTTTTTACATTTTTTATACTCCTCAAGCACCTCATTTACTCCATGCTGCCTATAATTATTGTAGATCTCCCTCTTTATCCGAACCAAGTGTCCAATTTCCCTTGAAAACCATGGCTCTTTACAATTTTTACGATTTCCTTTCAACCTAACAAGGACATAAAGATTCTGTACTCTTAATATATCACCTTTAAATGTACTCCATTTCTCTTCCACATCTTTCCCATAAAACAAACTGTCCCAATTTACTCCTTTTAAATCCTTTTGCATCTCCTCAAAGTTAGCCTTTCTCCAATCAAAAATCTCAACCCTAGGTCCAGTTTTGTCCCTCTCCATAATTATATTGAAATTGCCCGGTGAACCACGGTGAAATGACTTTGAACCACCGCGGGCGGCCAGCGACCGAGAACGCTGGAGCCGGATGGTGCGGTGTATGGAGCATTTGCTCCAACATGACAGGCTCCGGGAGATGGAGTCGGGTCACTGTGGGCCCTATGATAAACCAACAGCAGTACCTTTTCAAGGGCTGCAGAGTGCTTCCACCTCATCGGAGGGGAGCACTGCGGGTCAGTTCTGGGCTGACCTGGAAGAGGGGTCCGCAGAAGAACAGACAAGTGTGCATGGGGTGCAGGAAGAGAACCTACAGGACATGGTGTCCAATTTCATACAGCAGGATCAGACTGGTTAAAATCTGGAGCCAAAGCTTGCTGCCAGCATAGACTACATGTCTATAAACCAGCTACAAGAGCAGGCTGTACTGGACACCACAGCGAGACACCAGGCACCGGGCAATTGTATATCTCTAAACATTCCAATCATAAACAACTGCATAAGGAAACACATTGGAACAGGAGTCAGGAGTATGGATGTAAAATTGCAAAATGTACTGAAATTACTGACCGCAGGGATAACAGCATTTGCCCGTACAGTGGACGACAAGGACATGTCCCAGGACCAACAAGATGCACTGGCACTATTCTGTAACACCCAGTATGAGATAAACAACATCAGGAAAAGTGCCATACAACCCACACTGAACCCAAAATTCGCAGGACTGTGCAAACCCGGGATCTCAAAACCACCTATACTCTTGTTTGGAGGCAACCTGGCGAAACAAGTAAAATAACTTCATGAGGAAGCCAAAACCCTGGGACTAATAAAAGGAACACCAACGAAAACCCACTACAGCCAAAGACAGCACCCATACGCACCCACCAGTAGAACTAGTGAAAGCTCGAAGGCACGGTATTCCAAACATGAGTGTTTTTTAGGCCATGGCCCAGGCCGGCCTTCTTGGAAGATGCGGGGGACCTCCAACGCCAACCAAACAAAAAAAAACCAGACACCAGCGCACAACAACAACGAAGGGACTACAAAAAGAAGTAAACCTGCCACTGGTAACAATGGAGATAGGTGGGTCTGGTTCCCTAAAAAATATGGAGAGCATGGAGCTTGGGGGCAGATTACACAATTTTCTGAATGCATGGAGCATGTTAACAACTGATACTTACATTTTAA
Source organism: Leucoraja erinaceus (assembly GCF_028641065.1). Classification (NCBI taxonomy): domain Eukaryota; kingdom Metazoa; phylum Chordata; class Chondrichthyes; order Rajiformes; family Rajidae; genus Leucoraja; species Leucoraja erinaceus. Next base: position 16,134 of record NW_026576715.1, on the reverse strand, counting down.
GCAGTATCCAGGGATATACAATAGAGTTTATACACCAGTATAGCCCTCCCGTTCAACATATACCAAACAGAGTGTTCGTACTCTCTGATAAAGAAAAATCAGAGGCACAAGCGGAACTGGAGCGGCTTTACAAAAAAGGTGTAATTGAGAAAACACAACACAAATCAGAATTCGTGTCTAATATATTTACCAAAATCAAAAAAGATGGTGGTTGCCGTATCATCATCGATCTGTAATAATATAGTAATAATATATATGCATATATATATATATTTATACACACATATATATACACATACATATATACACACATACATATATACACATACATACATACATACATACGTATACACATATATATGCACACATACAAATACACGCATACATATGGATACATTTATATGCAACCATACACACATATAAACATATATATACATACATATATACACACATATACATATCCATGCATATATACACATACATGCATATATACACATACATATATATTTATACATATGATCATTTTCCAACGATCAATAGATTTACGATCAGTTCCTGTGGATTGGAGGATAGCTAATGCTATTCCACTTTTCAAGAAAGGAGCGAGAGAGAAAACGGGGAATTACAGACCAGTTAGCCTGACTTTGGTGGTGTGAAAGATGCTGGAGTCAATTATTAAAGATGTAATAATGGGGCATTTGGATAGCAGTAAAAGGATTAGTCCAAGTCAACATGGATTTATGATTTTACAATGCATTTAAGCCTCTCTCCATTTTTATGAGATGCATTCCTGGAATATGTAGGAAGTTTATTGTAACCTAGTGCTACATGCCTGAACAATGGATGATATATCACTTAAATGCAATTGTTTTCAGTTGTGTGGAGAGACCTGTATATTGAAGATGCTTTTTGCCTCTAATATGTCAATTTACCTTAAATGTAGAAGAGCTTATTAAAATCTTCTTACAAAAACCATTAAGTATTTTCTTTCTATCCACTTTTGGACCCAAGGCATAGCAGAGCTGCCAACTCTCACGAAGAGGTAAGGGAGGGAGAGATGGGAGGGAGGGAGGGAGAGAGGGAAGGGAGGGAGATCGAGAGAAGAGAGGGGGAGAGAGAGAAGAGATCGAGAGAAGAGAGGGGAGCGAGAGATCGAGAGGAGAGGAGAGAGAGATCGAGAGAAGAGAGGGAGAAGGGGGAGAGGGAGAAGGGGGAGAGGGAGAAGGGGGGGAAAAGGGGGGATGGGGAGAAGGGGAGAGGAAGAAGGGGGACAGGGAGAAGGGGAGAGGGAGAAGAAGGGGAAGGGAAGGGGAGAAAAGGGGAAAAAGAGGGAGAGGGAGGGGCGAAGGGGAGAGGGAGAGAGGGAGAGGGGAGAGTGGAACGACACGCACATTATAACGCGCAGCCGTCCCATTCCGACCAAAGATTATAGAGCAGAGCTCCACTAGTATCTTTGATTGCGGCCGCTGCCACCGAACCCCCCGGCCCACCATTGCACCCAAAGATGATAGAGCAGAGTTGTATAATATTTGATTGCACCCTTCTTCACGGCGGGCTTGTGATCTTTGCTTGTGATGCCTTGACAATTCGAGGAATATAATGGGTAACAGCCGCCCATTCTCGGACTTGAATCTGAGCTCGAAAAATCTCCTGGTCACTGGACCTAATGTGTCCCGCGGGCCATATTGTGGAGACCAATCCCTTACAAGAACAAAACCAAAAACGTACAGAAGTGTTAAAATTGTCTTTATTATTATGGTAAGAAAGGATCTATTAAAAATAAGTCTAATAACTTTCTAATGTACCGACAAACCCAGTTTCCCAATGGCCGTTGATGGGAAAACAGAAAATAACATTTTCACGACAGAATATCGACTGAAAATAATAAAAATATTTTCTCACCTTTCTTTTTTATCGGGGAACCTAAAGAATGACAGGTGGGGTCGTTTAGATTTACGATTAGAATAATTGATAGCAGGGCAGTGAGATGAAATTTAGATAAGGACGCCATGACAGTGTGGGGGAAGCCCAATAAAATGCCTCAAAAAATGGCGTCGACGATCACACACGTGATACTACGCGTTTTTCGAGGAGTGGTCTATCTTGCTCCTCTATAATCTTTGCTTGCAATAACCTCATTGACATCAGGAAACCATCCATCATTTTTTTTCGGTAGGGGGCGCTGCTCTGGCAGCAGCCATGTCAGCAGCGCGTCAGTATTTTTCAACTTTTTTAAATTTTTTAGTATGTTTTTAAAGTACGTGTTTGATGTTCCTTTGTGTGTGTTTTGCGGTGGGGGGGGGGGGGGGGGGGGCGCAAGGGGGAAACCGCTTCAGTCGCCTCCCTCCATGGGAGAGGCGACTTTTTCCAGGTTGCCTCCACGTGGCCTAACAGCAAGGATCGGTGCGGCCTTTCCCGGAGACGGCGTCCGGGACTTCAGCGGAGGGGCGCAGCGTGGACTCTCGTTGCGGAGGCGGGTAAGCCCCTCTCTGAGGGGAGCGCTCCATTTCACTGGCCCGGGGCTGCCAGCAGCCTGAAGTCGCAGCCTGAAGTTGCGGTCTGCAGAGCTCCAGCTGGTGCAGCGTCTACAGCCCGGGATCCCTCGGTGGGGGACCCCGGGGGGAAGAAGAAGCCATCACTGCCGGCCCGTGGCCAACTTCTACCGCGGGGGGGCTGCCGGCATGGACTTACCATCACCCCTGGAGGGGAGGCTTCGACCGCCGGCCCCTGCAGTCTACGGGTGCTCCTGGCTGCGGCAGAGACTTTTAAATCTCGACCGCGGCCTGCGGCCTACACCAACTAAAGCCGCGGGTCCTGTCCACTGGTGGGGGTGGAGGGGGGGTGGGGGTGGGGGGTGTGGGGGGGGGGGGGGGGGGGTGGGGGGGGGGGTGGGGGGTGGGGTTGGGGGGGTGGGGGGGGGAGGGGGAGGGGGGGGGGGGGGGTGGGGGGGGGGGGGGGGGGGGAGGGGGGGGGGGGGGGGGGGGGGGGGGGGGGGTGTGGGGGGGTGGCGCAAAATAGCGGGGGGGGGGTGGTAGGTGGGGGCGTGGTGGGGTGTACGGGGGGATGGTGGGGGGGGAATGGTGGGGGGGTGTGGTGGGGGTGGAGACTGGCCAAATTTTGTGCCTTCCACCACAGTGATGAATGCTGTGGTGGATGTTTGTGTTACATTTTTATTGTGGTTGTGTGTTCTTTATTATTGTATCACTGCTGACAACCCAAATTCCACCGACCCTGGTTGTGTGGTAATAAATTCTATCTAAATTCTATCTAATCAGATTGGTAGCAACAGTAATTGGTAAAATGGTGGCTGCCTTTCCAGCCACACAATTTGGACCTCTTCATTACCAAAACTTACAGAGAGCAAAAATACAAGCGCTCAATATTAATGGAGGTCACTTTGACAGACCTATGAAACTACCAATCCAAGCCAAAATGGAACTAAGATGGTGGATAGATAACATCTGGCTTTGTTCCAACCCAATCATTGTTAGTAACCCTTCTATAGTACTACAAACTGATGCCAGTGCACTTGGGTGGGGAGCCACCAATACCATCACCAGCTGTGGAGGTAGATGGACTTGCACAGGAGGGCATCTTTTTTTACTCACATTTGGCATAAATTACAGAGTTGACGTGGAAAAGCTTTTCCCACTGAGAGGAGGGAAGATTCAAAACAAGGGGACATGACTTGAGAATTAAGGAACTGAAGTTTAGGGTACCATGAGGGGGGAACTTCTTTACTCAGAGAGTGGTAGCTGTGTGGAATGAGCTTCCAGTGAAGGTGGTGGAGGCAGGTTCGTTTTTATCATTAAAAAATAAATTGGATAGTTATATGGATGGGAAGGGAATGGGAGGGTTATGGTCTGAGTATATGGGACTAGGGGAGATTATGTGTTCGTCACGGACTAGAAGGGTCGAGATGACCTGTTTCCGTGCTGTAATTGTTATATGGTTATATTATATTATATGGTTGATAAACTACTTGGAAATGTTGGGTGCATTCCATGGCCTAAAGTCATATTGTATTGGGTCATATCACCAGCATGTCAGATTACAAATAACAATACCACTGTGGTAGCATACATTAACCACATGGGTGGAAAACAAATCGATATCATGTGACAATCTGGCTAATTCAATTTAGCAATGGTGTATCCAGAGAGATATTTGGATATCAGCCACTTACCTACCAGGAAATACTACATTTAGTGGCAGACACCAGGTCACGCAAATTTTAATCAAAACACACCGAATGGATGTTGAACAAAAAAGTATTTGCTGATATTACAGCAAAATATGGAACACCAGATATCGATCTATTCGCATCCCCAGACTAAACCATCAGATACCAAATTATGTTTCATGGGAACCAGAAACCTGGGGCAGCAGCGACAGATGCATTTTCAACACTGCATTGGGGGAAATTGTTCATTTACGCATTCCCTCCTTTTCTGCCTCATCATCAGGTATTAAGGAAAAATACAACAAGACTCTGCGTCTGGTATTTTGGTATACCCGATTGGCCTACTCAACCATGGTTCCCCAGAGGTACAAAACATGGCATTAGAGCCATGTATTACTATCCCACACTAGACCAGACTTATTGCTACATCCTGTAACAAGGGATAGCCACCCATGCCATAAACATTTGAACTTATTAATTTGTAGAGTTTGAAAACACCACTGCTACAACTGGGACTAACGGACCGAACAGTGAACATGATCTCGGCGGCTCAAAGACAATCAACTAAAAAACAGTATCTGGTCTATATCAGGAAGTGGGAAATGTACTGCCACAAAAACAACATCACATCTAGCAGGGAACATGAACATCCCGTCTGTTCTGGAATATCTGGCAGGCCTCCACTATGATGAGGGGCTCAGCTACAGTGCCATCAACAGCGCCAGAAGTGTCTTATCGACTTACCTATGGCAAGGGACAGAGCGTTTACTCTGTAGGGACTCTCACCCCCTGGTAACAAAGCTCATGAGGGGAATCTTTAATACAAATCCCCCAAAAACCAGGTACTCCCAAATTGGGGATGTGAGCATTGTCCTGAAGACGCTCAGGAACTGGTCTCCAGCATCAGCTCTGTCTCTACACAGACTGACTTTAAAAAACAGTCATGGTTAATGGCATTGGACACGGCACAGAGGGTACAGTCACTGCATAAACTCAGACTGGACAACATGACTTCCTCACCTGACAATATTACGTTCCACATCTACGAACTGGTAAAGCAGAACAGACAGGGATCAGCAGGACTCAATATACAATTTAGGTCAACCCTACAGATGACCGTCTCTGTATAGTCAGACACCTGTCATTATACATAGAGAAACAACAAAAAACCTAAGAGGCAATGAGAAGGGACTCTTGGTCAGCCACAAGCAACCACACAAAAGAGTGACGTTTCGGACCATCTTTAGATGGCTGAAACAGGTGCTTACACAGGCTGGGGTGGATACTAACATTTTTAAATCTCATTCCTCCAGGGCTGCAGCTACATCGGCAGCGATACAGTTGGATGTACCAATGGACCAAATCCTCAAGGCAGCAGGATGGTCTGGGGAAAAAAAACATTCCAATTATTTTACAACAAACCAGTATTGAAACCTGGAACGTTTGCAGAAAAAATGTTAAGTTCTGTAAATTAATTTCAAACCCAAAAAGGGTTAGATAATTTGTGTTTAATAAACTTCATGATTTTTCAATGTCGAACTCATGTCCAAATTATGTTAACACAATTCCTCCCACAGCCAAGGCAGACGTGAAGCTGGGACTCGTTTCCACTGCATGAAATCACAGAGCTTTAAAATCTTCACGTAGTCACTCACGTGACTCCGAAGTAAAATAGTAAGATTAAACGAGAACTTACCAGTTTGAAGTTTGATCTGTATTTTATGAGGAGTTACGATGAGGGATTACGTGCCCTCCGCTCCCACCCTGATCATATACTGAACTGGAATCTCTTCTCTAATCTTACTGTTTTAGGTCATTACAGTTATCTGTGATTTCACACCGCTGCTTTGAAGAATGACACGCATGCCGTCCTGGCGGGGGTTCTTCACGTAATCCCCCCTCATCTCTCTGCCCCCCCTCTCTCTCCTCTTTTTAATCTACTCTCTCTCTCTCTCTCCTCTCTTTCCTCTCTCTCTCTATCTTTCTCTCTCTCTCGTCCTCTCTTTTCTCGCATCCCTTCTCTCTCTCTTCTCTTTCTCCAATCACAGACGAATGTTGCCAGGTTGGCTCTGCCAATAAATTACTTTTTTGAGAAACGTTTGTTTGTATTCTGAGGCGAAAAAACGTTTATTTTTGAAATTAGAGAGAAAAAAAGTTTATTTTGGAAATATAGAAAGAGATTAGTTTTCAAATAAAACACGTTTTTAAAGTTTATTTTCGAAATTAGAGAGCAAAAAGGTTTATTTAGGAAATATAGAAAGAGTTTGTTTTTCAAATAAAAATTAAAAATGTTAGGGATTGAGAGGTAAGGAGGGAGTTTGAAATGATTGAGGGTGTTTCGGGTGGAGGGGACGGAGGGGGAGGGAGTTTGAGGGGAAGGGGAGGGAATGATGGAGGTGAGAGGAGAGGGGGTTTGGAGGGAGTTTTCAGGGAGGGACGATGAGGTATTGAGGGGCTCAAGGAGGGGGTTTGGAGGGAGTGAGTGGCTTGAAAGAGAGGGGAGGGAGGGGAATGGAGGTGTTGTTTAACCGTGTTTTTTCAGCAGTCTTCAGGGCTTTTTTTTTTACCAGATTTTGATTTTTCTTTTTTTGGGGCATTTTTCAGGGTTTTTGAGGTGCTGCTGAGGGTTTTTTTGAGCAGTTTTTAAAGGGTTTTGTTATTGAGGGATTGGAGCAAGTTTTGAGGACTTTTTTTAGCCGTTTTGAGGCCTGTTGAGGGGTTTTTTGCGGCAGTTTTTTGTTTTTTTTTTCTCACATTTTTTCATGGTTGCTGAGGGTTTTCTTGCCGTTTTGAGGGGGTTTTCCGGGTTTCTTGAGCAGTTTGCAGTTTTTTTGGGTTTTATTGGGTGTTTTTCAGGGATTTTGAGAGGTTCAATGTTTTGAGGGTTATCAGCAGCTTTGGGCGTGTTTGAGTCGTTGTTGAAGGTTTTTTGTGCAGTTTTAAGCATTTTTTGGAGTCGTTTTGCGGGGTTTTTCAGTAGTTTTGAGGGTTTTGTGCAGTTTTGAGGGTTTGTTGAGGGAGCCTGTTGCCGAGATCTGCCCGGCAACAGCCTCCCATTGGCCGGTTCCTGCGGTTACAAGCCCCGAGATCTGCCCGGCAACAGCCTCCCATTGGCCGGTTCTCCGCCTCTGGCTCTCCTAACATGGCCGCACTGGGCCCATCCAGCATGGCCGCCAGACCGGGGATCCCCAAAAATGGCGGCCGCAACGCACCCTACTCATCTCGTCGCCTCACCGGGTTGGCCGAACCGCACCGCCCCACCGACCATCCGCCCACCGGGACCTCCCACGCATCGCCCGCCGACCCCGACTCTACTCCCACCATCGGGCCCGTTGACCCTCGCCACTCCACCTCCCTCCAGCAACCCACAGCCATCGCCTTACCTGCAGCCTGGACCCAGCACCGGTCCTGAATCCTCCACGCTGCTAACTCCCACTCTCCTGGGTTTGACTGCACTGGGTTCAAGTACTAGTCTGCGCAGGCCTGGTAACCTCAGTGGCTGTTCCACTGGGTCTTCCCCATCCCCCCATCCCCCTCCAACTATGTGACCCCTGCTCTTCCCCACCCACACCACAGTCTTCATACACCCCCCCACCACCCACCGCCCCCCCACCACACATCGCCTCATCCCCAGTCCACCCCACCTGCCTTCCTCCAGCCCCAACTACCCATCCCTGCCGGGTGTTCACCATCCCCCCCCGACCTCCCCCTCTCCCACACCGAACAATCTGTCCTCAGCAGAGGTCTTACCTTTGTCCCCCTCCGTCCCCAACTCAATGAGTTCCCCGCGCCCACCATGACTTGGAGCGCTTCTACCGTTGCCTCCGCCTCACAGTGCACTTCCATGGGGAAACGAGTCCTCGCCCCCCCCCCATTGATGACCCCTTTTCCCGTCTACAATGCACCCCCTCCTCGTGGAACTCCCCTCGTGACCTCCCGGCTTTAGAATTCTTCATCCAAAACTGCCGTGGCGACATCAACCACCTCAACTTCTCCACTCCCCTGCCTCACTCCAATCTCTCCCCCCCTGAACATACTGCCATCGAATCACTCCGCAACAACCAGACTGGGTTATCAAACCAGCCGACAAGGGAGGTGCCATGGTAGTCTGGTGCGTCGATCTCTACAAAGCTGAGGCCACGAGCCAACTCTCGGACACGTACTCCTACTTACCCTTGGACCATGATCCCACTGACGAGCACTGTAATGTATTCATGCATATTCATTATATGCTAATGAGTTGGTCTTGTATATAAGTAGGGAATGTTGGGTAATAAATCTCTCTTGTGATCCAGCCAGCCTGCATGTAAGTTATTGTTTATTCTACTGTCCGGAATATAACAAAATTGGCGACAAGGATGGGATAGAGTTTGTGAACTCATTCTTTAAATACAGTGCAGGACTGTTTTACAACACGCAGGATTGTTTAACAGTTCAAACAGTCAATACGGAGTTGTGTTGCAGTTGTTTGCGAGCTGGACACGAGAGGCCTGCAGATCCTTCTAGGCAGGGGGCTGTAGTAAATCAGCAGCTGGATAATTGGCAAGAGTCGTCAGGCTATCTCTATGTTGAGTCTACGTGGCAAGATGTCGTCCTTGGGTGTGTACAAGATTATTGACTGAGTTTTCTTTGTCGAATTCCTCAAGATTAATAGTCTTTGCACAGTGAAGTTTTAGGTGAATAGTTACACCAGAACAGACAGGAATTTGGGGTTTTGGAATGGACCTTTTATTTAATTTAAAAAAAAAAGAGAACAACATGATGGCAGCGTCCACAGGCTACATTGGGAACCTTGGAACCTTTGACAAGAGTAGAGAGTCATTCAGCTCCTACATGGAGAGAGCAAACATGTTTTTCTCTCGGCAAACATATATTAAAAATAAATTGGATAGTTATATGGACGGGAAGGGAATGGAAGGTTATGGTCTGAGCGCAGGTATAATGGGGCTAGGGGAGAATATGTGTTCGGCACGGACTAGAAGGGTCGAGATGGCCTGTTTCCGTGCTGTAATTGTTATATGGTTATATGGTTATATAGAGATTAGTGGGTGAATGAGAGATAGTGGCCTGAAACAAAAAGGCTGTTTGCAAACGCATGAAAGCAATTCTGCTCATGGAGATCGGTCCTGAAGTGTATTCCGGCTCACTCGTGAATCCCTTTGCACCCTTCAAGGCAAAAGACGTGCCATTCAATTACATTATTAAATAGGTTAGAGGAGCACTTCAACCCAAGGCCTCTGGAAATTGCAGAAAGTTATAAATTTGGCACTGAATGAGTCAATCAATGAGTACATTGTTGCCTTGAAAAACTTAAGTTTACACTGTAACTTTGGAACATTTCTTGGACGAGCACTACGAGACAGATTTGTTTGTGGTCTAGTGGATGAACGAATTCAGTCCAAACTGATGAACACTCCAGATCTCACATTCGAGAAAGCATGCAAGATTGCTACCACAATAGAGATGGCATCAAAGAATGCTCGGGAGTTTCACCCACCACGGACTGCAGTGGCCGTTTACAGTCACAAGGCAGTGCCTATGGCCAAACCAAGAGGGCGCTAAACCAAAACCAAAACCAAAGTATTGGCGGGGAGCCGAGTTTAGCCAGTTGTTATCGTTGCAACAGTTATCACTCATCCCAATGTTGTCAGTTCAAAATGGCCAAATGCTATAACGGCCAGAAGAAAGGCCATACCGCCTCAGCATGTCGGGTCAAGCTTAAAACAGGAAACCAACAATCTGCGGGAATCAAGCAACAACACCGAAGAGGAGTTCACAACTTGGAGATGAACCCAGATGGAAATTAACTTGGGTTGTATACCATTTATGCAACCAACATCAATAAGCCTAAAACCAGCCAAGGCAAGGACTTTCGAACTAAACTATTGATTAATAAACAGTTAATCTGTTTATTAATCAATATGTATATTGACACGCAGCAGATTGTTCGGTCATGAGCAAAGACCTGTACAAAACAAAGTTCCCAGAGATACCATTGTTTGAGAGTAAGGTCAAGCTGAGAACCTTCTCGGGTGAAGTTTTGGAGACTGATAAAACTGTTCGACTATGTGGTGATTACAAAGTCACAATCAACCAAGCCGTTGATGACTAACACTATCCGTTACCCCAACCTCGCAAGATCTATATACGCAGAACTTAGCGGAGCAAGAGTCTTCACTAAACTGGATTTGTCTCGCGCTTATGCCCAACTACTCCTGTTGAACAAGGAAGTCAGCAGTACTTGACTATCAACACACATAAGGGCTTGTATTCAATACAAAGTTGCCCTATGGTGTGAAATCAATCCCCAAAAATTTCCGTCTGTCATGGACCCAATATTCCAACAAGGCATTCCGCATTGTGTGTGCAACCAGGATGACCTACTGTATATTCACAGAGGGCATGGCAGAACATCTGGAAATCCTAGAGCAAGTTCTCACACGACTGAACTGCCACAATGTTCAAACTGCCTCAAAGTAAAATGATGTGGCATTTGCACAGTCAGCAGTGGTCTACCTTGGACTCAAGGTAGTCGCCAATGGGACTTCGCCCAGTGAAATCGAAAGTTGAAGCAATTGTGAATGCTCCCAAACCCAACAATGTTCAGAGCTACGATCATTGCCTTGGGATTGTGCAGTTCTATGCACGATTCCTTCCAGATTTAGCAACTGTGGCTAAAGCCACTCAACTCTACAATCATCTGCGACAACAAACGCCGGAAATGGACATGGTGAAATGACACCCACGTGCATTTGACATCTGCAAGGAAACTTGACAAGTGACAAACTTCTTGTTCACTATGATAAGACACGTGAGATGAAACTTGCAATGTGATGCTATCAAGTTATGGTGTAGGTGTGCATTGATTCTCCAACCGTACTAAATGACTCCAGGAACAGCCTTAGTGCTTTTGCATCCCACCCCCACAACGCCCCCCCCCCACCCCCCAAATCAGCATCGTTTTTCGAATCAAGAAAAGTCCATCAGTTTTCTTCCTCGGCAGACCATTCATCATCAACACCTGGTAACTGATCACAAAGCCACTATTAGTGGATACCTGGTTCCCAGGTCAGCTAATACCTTCCATGGCGTCATCGAGGATGCAGCGCTGGGCAATTTTGCTGTTCCAGTACAGGTGCCCCACCATAATAACCATAGCACCGTTACAGCACGGAAACAGGCCCATAGAAACATAGAAATTAGGTTGTCGGGTCCGGCGAGGCCATTCGGGCCGCTTCGATCCTGCACTGCCCTTCAATAGTATCAATGGCTGATCATCCAACTTCATTATCCCGCGTACCTGCCTTCTCTCCATACCCTCTGATCCCCTTAGCCACAAGGGCCACATCTAACTCCCTCTTAAATATCGCCAATGAACTGGCCTCAACTACCCTCGGTGGCAGAGAGTTCCAGAGATTCACCACTCTCTGTGTGAACAAGTTCTTCTCATCTCGGTTTTAAAGGATTTCCCCCCTTATCCTTAATCTGTGACCCCTTTTCCTGGACTTCCCCAACATCGGGAACAATCTTCTTCCTCCTCTCGAACCCTCTAGTTCCGGGCCGAACACGTATTCTCCCCTAGTCCCAAATTATACCTGCGCTCAGCCCATAACCCTCCATTCCTTTCTCGTCCATACTAACCACTAATCCCATTTCTTCTTATAAATTATAAAAACGAACTGCCCCCACCACCCCTGCACTGGAAGCTCATGTCCACACAGCACCACTCTCGGAGTAAGAAAAGTTCCCCCGCATGTTACCACCCCTTAAAAAACTTCTGTCCCTTATAATTCTCAAGTCATGTCCCCTTGTTTTGCATCGCTTTCCCTCCTCTCAGGGTAAACGTTATTTCCACTTCCAACTCCTGTCTATCCCTCTTCATCATTTTAAAGACCTCTATCAATTCCCCCCGTAACCTTCGGCGCTTCGGAAATAATACAGCCCTAACTTGTTCAAACCTGTCTCTACCTTTTCTCTGTAACTCTTAGTTGGCTGAAACCCAGGCAACATTCTAGTAAATCTCCTCGTGGAGCTGCTCTCTATTTTGTTGACATCCTCCTTCCTATAATTAGGCGACCAAAATTTTACCACCATACTCCCAGATTTGGCCCAACCGGATGCCGTTGTACAATTTTAACAATTAGCAATATTCCCACACTTCTAATACGCAATGCTCTGATTTATAAAGGCCAGGACACCAAAAGCTGTCTTTACCACCCTATCTATATGAGATTCCACCTTCAAGGAACTATGCACGGTTATACCCAGATCCCTCTGTTCAACTGTATTCTTCAATTCCCTACCATTTTACCCATTGACGTCCTATTTTGATTTGGTCCTGCCAAGATGTATCAATCACCTCACACTTATCAGGCATTAACTCAACTCCATCTGCCATCTTTCACAGTCGCACTCCTTCCAACTGGCCTCATCTCTCGGTAGACGTTGAAAATCTACTTTCATTATCAAGCAACCCGTCCTATCTTATTATCATCTGCATACTACTAATCCAATTTACTCACACCATCATCCCAGTCATTGATGTACATGACAAACAACAGTGTCCCCAACACCAGTCCTGTGGCCCCCCACTATGTAATTGTGTACTCAAAAAAAACAACTAAAAACTCCAAAAAACTGGACAAACCAAACACAAAAGACCACCTGGGGCCTCTACATGACAAACAACCATCCACGCATTACTCTCTGGCATCTCCCATTCAGCCACTGTTGAATCCTCTTCTACTCTCCACCATTAATACCCAACCATTGACCTTCTTAACCAACCTTCCATGAGGAACCTTGTCAAAGGCCTTACTGAAGTCCATATATACAACATCCACTGCTTTACCCTCATCAATTTCCCAAGTAACCTCTTCAAAAAATTCAAGAAGATTAGTCAAACATGACCTTCCAGGCACAAATCCATGTTGACTGTTCCTAATCAGACTGTCAGACCCTGTTTATCCAGATGCTTATATATATTATCTCCAAGTATCCCTTTCCATAATTTGCCCACCACTGACGTCAAACTAACAGGTCTATAATTGCTAGGTTTACTCTTGGACCCCTTTTAAACAATGGAAACAACATGCGCAGTATGCCAATCCTCCGCCACTATTGCCATTTCTAATGACATTTGAAATATTTCTGTCATAGCCCCTGCTATTTCTACACTAACTTCCCTCAATTTCCTAGGGAATATCCTGTCCGGACCTGTTATCCGAAGATCCAAATAACGAAAACCTCCGAATAGCGGACATTTTTTCGGTCCTTGAAGAAAGTCATTGAAACGTTTCACGAGAGCGGGCCCGCAGAGAACCAGTCGGAACCTCCGGTCTGGTCCTCGCAGAAAGGGGAACTAAATCCCCATTCATAAAGAGAAGGATGATGGTATATGGCGCGGAGGTAATAAAATTGACAAATGCTGCTGCCTGCCCGCTGAGTTTAAAAAGTTTCCCACGGTAACTACCGATCCCAGTGGTTTCGTGCGTCTTGTGTGTGCAAACGTTTTAACTCAGGCTTGGAGGCAGCAGCAGATTGTCGCTGGGGTCACCCCCCTCCTTCAGTTTCACCCCGACCTCACACCCCTCTGCTTCCCTGCCCATGTGTTGTGCCCTCCTTTTCCCTCCCCTCTCCGCATCCCGCCATTGCACCGGCGCTGGAGCTTTGTGCACGTCTTCACTCGGACGTCGCGATGCCAGCATACAATGGCCAGTCACTGGAGACTTCGGACCATCGGACCAACCACCGACCCCCCGGCCCACTGCAAGCACGGAGATCCCCGCGACCCCCAGCCCGCAGCAGCCCAGCCCCGTGCCAACTCCAGAGGAACACTGCAAACTGGCCGGAGACATCAGGACCACCAGAAGCCGCTCCCCGATGGGCCGCTACGGCGACAAGTGGCAGTTCGCGCACAGCCCGAGATGTGCCCCCCTCATCGGGACACCGACCCCCAGGCCCACTGCAAGCACGGAGATCCCAGATCAGCAACTCCAGCCCAGCCCCGCTCCAACTCCAGAGGTACACGCTCCCCGTATGGGCAAAAGCTGATGGTGTGCAAGGTACGTCTTGTTCTTGGGGTCGCGCAGCTCGGGCTGTGGGCGAACTGCCACTTGTCGCCGTAGCGGCCCATCGGGGAGCGGATTCCTCTGGAGTTGGAGGGGGGGGGGGTATTGTGCTCTTTGATCGCCCCCCTGCTATCCCAGGGACAGGGAGACAGGACGTTCACCGAGGGCGGCCCGCAGAGGTGACAGCGGAACCTCCGGTAGGTCCTGGAAGAAAGGGGTACTAAATTCCCTTCATAAAAGAGAAGTGGGAGGGTATACTTGCCTCGGGAGTGTATATATCGCCTACCTGGAAGAAACCGGACATTTTTTCCAGGATCGTCTGCACACCAAAGCTCACGTTTGGCCGCAAACCACGTCGTCTCTGCTGCACAACGATAATAAGAGTGTGAAAATGTCGCATAAGGGCATGTGAGCCCCTTGTAGCCCCGATATGGTGACATGAGTGCAGATGTGATTCGGTACGTGCTGGCGATAACATTTAATCAAATCAGGAATATCCTTCAACACACTGCATTTCATACAGACATTTATCTGCAAGAAAAACTACATTGAGACTCAAACGCGCGACCGAGAACTGCCGGTATCAGGCTCAAACTTCGCGCCTTGCGGATTGAAGCCGAGCCTCTACCATGAATCCACCAGTAAAATTCTACGCTAAAAAATTTCCAGTCCGAAGGACGACAAATTTTCCGAATTTACGAAAGGGTGTCCTGGCCCAAAAGAGCTTTCTCGAATAAAATGTTGGCACCTGTATGACTACACAATAAAGGTGGAGTACAGAAGCTCCAAGTGCAACGCAATTGCAGATGCGTTGTCCCGGTTGCCCCATGAGAACTCTGATGTGGGAAGTGAGAACTCAATCTACACAATGCAAGTGTAGATGAAGACTTTCCAGTGACTGCAACTAAAATTGCAGCAGAAACAAAGAAAGACAATGTGCTGAAGTGGGTTTATGAACAGACATTGAATGGTTGGACTGAAATCGATAGTGGATTGAACTCAGTTCTGAACTCAGAGCTGAAGCCTTTCCATAATCGACGCCATGAATTATCATGTGAGCAGGGATGCATTAAGTGGGGTTACAGAGTGGTTGTACCAGAGTCTTGGAGAACAAAATAGTAAGATTAAACGAGAACTTACCAGTTTGAAGTTTGATCTGTATTTTATGAGGAGTTTACGATGAGGGATTACGTGAAGAATCCGCCTCAGGACGCACGTGCGGCATACTTCAAAGCAGCGGTGTGGAATCACAGATAGACACAAGTATTTGAAGTAACATAGTAAAGAAATAGAGACATCAATTTATCAGTTTGATCCATATAATGAGGGTGGGAGCGGAGGGCACGTAATCCCTCATCGTAACTCCTCATAAAATACAGATCAAAACTTCAAACTGGTAAGTTCTCGTTTAATCTTACTATTTTACTTCGGAGTCACGTGAGTGACTACGTGAAGATTTCAAAGCTCTGTGATTTCAAACCGTGTAACAGCTATTACTACACCACTGCCGAAGTCTTTGAGGGAGGAAGTGTGTTATCGTAATCAACCAATGAATCTGTTTATAGAAAAACACAATGGTATTTTTACAATAACAATGAAGAAATTTAAATGCTCCCCTGGGCTAATTTAAATATTTGCAGACTGCAATCTTTCCTGCAAATATAAACAGGTTTCGTCAACAGTTTATAATAAATATTTTCTCTGAACGTTTTACCCCCACCATTCTGCTGTAGCCAGGATGTGGTTTATAGGCACGTCCATTCTTTTGCCGTTGACGTGGAAGCTTGTCCTGTGGAATGAAACTTTGTACATGTTAGTTTTTATCCCAAGTACCAGTTAGTACCTGCTTGAGCCCCTCCCAAAAATGGCTCGTTAGTATTA